>NC_051180.1:108036517-108085419 GCF_013339695.2 Rhipicephalus sanguineus
GGCTCCTCAAATGTTCGCTGCTTTAATTTGCCTTCTATTATTGAGAGCATTTATTTATTTTTATTATATCACATCTGCAATGTCTGTAGTTCAATAAAATATTGGCTAACTTTTAATTGTCTTCGTATGCTTGTTTGAACTCCAGGGTACAGGAGTTTTAATGGCTACTTATCGCATAATTAACTTCATAACTTATCATTGCAGGCAAGTACAAGTGAAGATAACGTCGAAGACGTGCCGTGCTCCCCTTTCATCATTGGCAAAGGTATTTCTATGGATACTTGCAATATATTGCTGAATATTCTAAACAGTAAATATTTTGTTCCAGGAGAAAACTTTCTGACTGCCGGGGCATTACCATCTGTATTGATACCATGCTGTGATCGAATCCACCACACGGTGCCAGGCATTCAAGTTGATGTTCTTTACACACTTCGCCTTACATTGAATACCGCAAGGAGGTCAGCCTAACCCTGGAGTTCACACAAAGGTAAAACTTAATGTGATTTTTCTGACTTTTTGGACAAGATTCATGCAACTAACTTAGATCAAGCCACATTAGATAGTACAAAAGTAGACAAGTACTGGGGAATTTCCAATATCTGATACTACACTCCCATTGGCTAAGCCAGTGAGGGTTCTGATGGAAGGAATGACCAAATAGAAATGTTCAGCTTAAGTGTAAACTGTCTACGGGAATTCTGAGCTGTCATAAAAGATTTTAAATAATGATAGTATATAGAACGGTTGACGTATTTTTAATCACTGTTTAATGAGGATTTCGAAGGGGCACCAAGTAACATGAAAATTTTCATTAATTAAATAAGAGCTAGCACTTTTTATGCAGTTCTGCTGCCGGAGCAAGGTGTGTGTCGGGCTAGTTGGTATACCATATTTGTGAGCACAACGCAGAGAGAAAGAGGCACAATAAACAAAGGACCGACGAGGAATGGCGCGGTCAAGCGAGAATTCCTGTAAGCAAAATAGGCACAGATTGCATCAGCGACACGTCTATAAGTTTATTTCGCATATATAGCTACACACGACTTTTTCATATCTCTTATTGTTTGCAATGGAGAACATGTGCACGCATGCGCTTTAGGATGAGTATGTTCTTTCCCTGATTGTCTGGGGCAATGCATAAAATCCGTGGTGAAAATTTGCCCGTGGTGTACGTCATCCACTTTGTCCGGGTCTATCGCGCTACAATGGTTTCAGTGTAATTTTTAGCAGATCTAAATTGTGAAACCATAGTGCCTACCATGAAATCATGCGTGTGCACTTAGAAAAATAGGATAGCTCGGAGGTGTTTTCTGGTCCAGCAAGCACATGCATTGTTTAATAACACCTTTGTTTTGTTTATAAGCATGGTAGCTTTGTTTTGACTTTGGGCTATGCGCGCACAATGTCACAAAGCTCATACATGGTGGAAGCTGTTGAAGATGAGGACCTTCAGCGGCACTCCGCAAGTTGACATAAAACTCGCTTGTTACATTCCGATGGACAAACGATCAGTTGCCGGCCAATTTTCGGTGACAAAATGATCACACGTGGGCGTGGTGGTGTTGCTCGCGGAGGTACGTAATAAGGGATGGCTGAGAAAACGTTTCGGCTTAATACACGGGGTCTTGGGCCACGGTCTCATTGTGAACGATGAACTTAATGATAGGAATCGTGCCTTTTACTCTTATGCAAAATAGGTACTGTAATAGTCATTTGTTTATTTTTTCTTGATACTCTCGATAATTTTGCACTCGGTTAATTCAGACGTTTTTTCCGGACCCGTGAAATCCGAATTAATGAGCCCTTACTGTATTTGGGTGAGTGTTTAAAAGCACATGAACCTTGCTCTGTGAGGAGCATTATTTCCTTTCAAGTCCTTACATTGCAATAAATGACATTGTATGAACCATAATGTACTTTTATAAAATGAATCTCCATCTGGATCATGAGGTTTTTTTTCTTTTAACTGATTCCACACAGCACACCTTAAAGAGGCAATGCGAGGGTTTCTTGAGCGCTCTACCAACATAATCAATGTTGTTCTCAGTGTGGCCAATTATGTTCAGCATAATCATGCAACAGCCTGGTGCACCAAAAAATAATTATTCGTTTTTAGGGCAGCCGCCGCACTCAACCCTGACAGAGGGAGCAAGGTCGAGAAGTCAGGAAGCAGCGCTGCCTCACACCACAAATGACCAACTAAAGCTCTGCGAGACTATGAATGCTAAGTGTTTCAACGAAAAATTTGCAGTGTCATTATGAATATACCGTATTTACTTGAATCTAAGCCGATTTTTTTTCGAAAAAATGATGTGCGAAAGGGGGGGGGGAGGGGGGGGGGGGTGTCGGCTTAGATTCGAGTACAATGATTAAGTTTTGTTTTTTCTGGCCTTGCGGTCGGCAATAATCGGGTCGGCCTAGATTCGAGTAAATACGGTATATCTACACATTTTCCAAACCAGTTTGAATCTACGGTGACAACATGTACGCAGTTTTCATTATTTTGAAGCTGTTTACATGCAGCATTTCCTGTGCTAAATAAAGATGTTTCTTTATCATGAAAGGAGAATCTACTGAAACGTGCCTGTTTTTATTGCGTTATTTACTAGAGTGCTGGAAGCAACACCTCGTGGGTGTAGCTCCAAGAAGTTCACGATGTCCGCTGCGGTAGTACAGTGGCTCCGGTGCTCGGCTGCTTACCCGAAAGTCGCGGGTCCGACCCCGGCCGTGGCGGTCGGATTCCGACGGAGGCGAAATGCTAGAGGCCCGTGTACTGTGCGACGTCAGCCCACGTTAGAAACACCAGATGGTCGAAATTTCGGAAGCTCTGCACTACGATGGGCCTCATAATCATATCCTGGTTTTGGCTCGTAAAACCCCAGATATTATTTAAAAAATTGGAATATATTTGGATTATGCAAACGCAACATAGTGGTATTTTTGCCATTGCATTTGCCTAAACATAATATTTTTGCGTATCGCTTGTACAAGTGACATAACTACTTTTTAGTACTGAGGAATGCTTTTCTATGACAATATATATAAGCTGATCGTTATGCATAAAAAATTATGTTACCGAATTACAATGCAGTAATGAAATAGCAGGAAGGCAGTAACAGAAAACACAGCCTTTGTTACTCGATATCCGAACTTGTACTTATAGATAACGTTTCTGTAAACGAAAACGGACACTATTAGCGAAATAACAGAAAAAGGAAAACAGAAAACAGATTTTTTTCAGTGTCTGAAAAGTGAAACATGTTTTTAAACATAAAATTTCTGTACTGTAAAAGAGAAAATAACAGTGAAATAACAGAAAGAAGACAAACAGAAAACCAAGTTTTTTCTGTAACGGAAAACTGAACATTGTGTTTATGCAGAAAACTTCTATAAAGTAAAACGAAAAAAACCTGTTAAAACACAGAAAACTTCAAAATAGAAAACATAGCTTTACAGAAATTTTGTGGCAAGAGAGCTGCCAGACAATTTCTGTTTTTTTCACAAAATATTTTTTTACAGTGTATCTGCCAGGATTTCTTGTCCTACCAGTAGATTGACCACATCGCTGTTGGGTGACGCCAGCGGTAATTCTTTCACGATTTTCAACATCAAATTAAAATATAATTTCTTTTTTTATGGGGCAAAAGCATGCTCGTTGCCGCCGATGTGACGAACGATATTCTCATTTTCACCAAAATCAGAAAAAAATTCCGAGCGGTAGACAGTCCCTTTAACGCATGTAATATTGAGTGGCAGAAACGTATAATCGCGCCAGCCGTCAAAACATGTGAATTGCGCATCGATTGGGTGTTTTAAAGGTCCACCCATACAAGGCGCTCAGACATGTCTAATCATCATCAGCTGCAAAAGTGTCAGCAAAGTGAACAGCTGCGTAGGTTCGCGTGTTGCCTTACGGACGCTTAGTGGGTCCTTCACTGATTCGCAAAAGGAATAATTATGGCGCAGTGGGCACTTCACAACTGTACTTGTTGTAGGCACTCTAGGATACTTTGAAACGGCCAATGTTACGGGCACAGTTGTTCGTTTCCTTACCACACAGTTGAGGCATGCACCGAGAACCGAAACTACGCTAGCTGGAGAGAAGGCGATGCGCGCGGGGCCCGAATACGCTGTCGCGTTCTGCTCTTGAAAGCGAAGCTCAAGCGTCGTCCAAGTTTTTCAGAAAAACTCTTCAAGAATATAAATCGATGGTTCTGGTCAAGTTAACAGTTATATTGGGCACATACGATACCCTAGCGTACCATTACTTAAGATAACGGCCAATGAACTGTCAGGATAATTATTTAAAATTAGTTGATTGGTTCATTTGAAGCATAGGGTTTCATTCTATAGAGAGGAATCTGACGCTATTGTCTATGCGGGATCCTTGAGCGGCGCCAGGGGAACGATAGGAAGAACTCGTTTCGGATCTGCTTCGGATGGATTACGATCTTGAAATTCGCGGCGCTTGTTTTCCGAGTGTAAAACAAAGTGATATGAAGTTATTTCAATAAACCTAGCTTCATTCTTTTGATGCGAAACGTATTGCAAAAAGTTTGCGTGACGTGAGGTGAAGTGAAAACTGGACCAATTCACGACCCGGTAGAGTGTACTATAACCCAGGCATGCACTGCTCTGGAGTTGTGATCCAGATTTGGTATCACGATATAATGGATTATTTCTTTACAACACTTAAAACAAACGCGCTTGTTTTTCCCCTCGAAAGAACGCATTACGATTTATGTAAATAACGGTACTGTATTGAGTGAGAAACACTTAATCCTCATCAATATCATCTGCTGCAATGGCAGGTGCGTCTGTCCAGGGGTCCGCCCCTACACAATCCAGTGGCACACCAACTCGTTCGCGAGGGGGGGGGGGGGGGCAAGCCTATATATATATATATATATATATATATATATTATAATATATATATATATATATATATATATATCTATATATATATATAGAGAGAGAGAGAGAGAGAGAGAGAGAGAGAGGCAGCCAGACAGAGGGAGAGAGCTTCATTCGCACTCAATTTAATGTGATTTTTCATATAAATGGAGGATTTGCTTAGCAGCGTGTCATAACATTATAGAAAAAGTACAACTAATTTTACGTGGTACACACTGGGACGACCCTACATATGCATTTTATGCAGGTAATCGTATTTCAAGCACACTTTTTATAACCAAACAACTTTATGCATGAATACAATTATGTCGATGGCGGCCTTACAGTAGATCTGTATCATTTTTTTTTCATTTCGTTAATGTCTAAAAGCTACTGCTCACTAATAATTGTGCCTTTCGTATAGGTAGCAATGACTGCATCTTTTCTTTTCCATAATTTGTACTACGCTTTCTTGCACATATTCAGGTTTGCGTATATCATAGTTTGCCTTTTTTGCTCCTAGTCAAAATAGTATTTCTAGCGCGCTGTTATTATTAGTAGCATTTCATTTCTGGAGCACTCACTGCGTACCCTAGACAGGCAAATGCTTAAAATGTTACTCGATAGCTTCGTTGCACATGAAACGTACAGGTGGATCCGAAACACCTGCAGCACGGTTTCTTATTAGGAGTACCTCTTACAGCGCGCTGGCTTATAAACCACAAACCGAGGATACGGTTCTCAACAAACTTGTCTATAACAGCGCGGAATAAGCGTGCTGTGCTTCGGTGTGTGTCAGCGCCGTTCTTTCGTTATTCGCTTCTCGGCAGACACTGCTCTGTTTCTACTCATGCGATTACGGTCAAACCTGTCCGGCACAGGTGACAGCCGCAACGGTGAAGAGCAGGAGAGGCACAGGTAAAAAGTACGACCTCCATGTCCCCGAAAAGCGGCTGCTGAGATTCTCTTGTATGAGTAGACTTGTTCAATTCGAACTGTGCCACAGAATGAAAATATAGAAAGACGTGTGGTTCGAGGCGGCCAGTTTGGTTGGCGCATGCTGAGAAAACAAGATAAGCCCACTAGGACCAGCTGCTCTTCGTGCAGTGGCTGAACAATGGAGCATACCACTGCTGCGACCTGTAGACAAATCAATTGTGCCTCGTCCGTTCCGCCAGATACACGTGAACGTCATTTCTCCCTATTTCCCCTTTTCCAGTCCCTGCTTCGACCGGCAAGAGCAGGCATGGTCTCAGCCTCAAACAATGTTAACCTATACTCCAAGTACTTTCTTTTCTTACGTGTGTTTTGCTGGCTTTTCCCTGCTGGCTTTTGCAGAGTGGTCAAACACAGAGAATATGCCAGTTCATTTCGCGAATGGAGTACCACGCCAAGGGCAGGTGCTCCAAACTGGATTTTTTCTGTTCCGTCGCTCATTGCTAAACCAAGGTGGAACCCGATTTTTTTCATTACTTTTTTTTTGCTGCGCTTGTTTCTAAAAAGTACTGATGTCTTCAACATTTACTTACAGTATTCTCTTACTTCTGCGCTGTTCTTGATCATACGCAGTAAGCTCTATACGCTTACGATTGCGTTAAACTGTCTTTGCTTATTTCCCGGGCAGTTCAGTTCATTCGTCTTTACCTTTATCTTGCAGACTTTTAGCGTTACATCAATCCAATGTACTGAGTTGTATGTTTATTTCTCCCTTTTCTTCCCTTGTCAGCTATATCTGTACAGCTGCCCCAGAAATATTTTAATATTTGATCAATACTTAATCAACGCCCTTCTCTCTCAATACACGAAATAGCACTTGACCTCTCTGCTGCTGGAATTCCCAGTGTTCGCGGTTAACGAATGTGATGTGTTCACGCCTGCCAGTGTGCGTGTGTCACCACGCTCGGTAATTTAAATGTCATATGTTTACTTCAATTTTTATGGTCGATGCATGCATGAACTTTACTTTGTACAGTCGTCTAATGCATTGCAGTTGCTTCTAATTCTTCGCTTTTGGGGCAAAATATTCTTTTTATTCAGCGCCCTCCCCCCCTCCCCCCCCCCCCCACAAGAAAGATGAATACAGGGCTATATAAATGCTATGTTTTCTTCCTCAAGTCTATATGCAGAAACTAAAAATTCCCTTATACATTTGCCTAGGACGACTCGCAGGCGCAAGCCTTATTCTTTTTCTTCTCAGTCGATTGCATTGATACCCTCCCCTCCTGACCACCCACGAGGCCTTCCGCAAATAACGTGTGTTTGCAGTGCCTCCGGAATCGGCCCACCGTTGACCAAGTGATGATGTCGTGTGACAACGTCATAGCGAGGTCATTATGACGTCATAAAATTGAGGACATATGACGTCATGGTGACGTCATCACACGACGACGATTTTAACACGAAAGCGTCTTATGCCGGCGTCCACCACGGCTCCACTGACGTATTTCCATCACGGATATGACGTTGTAAAATGTAGACTAACAACAGACGCCAAAGAAAAAAGTTCCGTCACCGGGAGTCGAACTTACGATCCCTCGTGACGCAGCGCGCGGCGCCAAACTATTCAGCCACAGACGACACGTTCTTCGCCATGCTAACGGGAGCTATTTGTATACACCATTTGCCGGTGGTGGTACTCAGAGATCGGTGGTACATCAGCGTGTTTTCGTTATCACTAGCGAGATGGCGCGAAGGGCTCGACGAGCGTAAAGATCAAGGGACTTTAGACGAGCGCGCTTTAAACGTCGTCGCCCCACGCGGATGAGCGCGCGCCTTCACAAGGCGTGGTCGCTCGTGCGCGGGCTTATCTCGTGATGGCGGTGGTGTGTACGTCTTGTGCTCTCACCGCAAGTTTGCGTTGAGAGCACGAAGGTCACTTCGCTCAATGCAGCGGCCGCTTTTGCGTAAGGTGCGCGCTGCTCACACAGAAATAAGTTGCAGTTGTGTCAGTTAGTTCGCGCTCATCCTGTGTATGTTCGTTCCGTGCGTCCTTTCCGCTTGAGCAGCGCGTTGTAAGTTTCGAGCTGCTTGCCGTTCTTTCGCGTGACATTACAATTTGTTCCTGCGGCGTTCATTCCTTCGCCCTTGGGGCGAAAGGATGCGCAACAAACGGTCAACTACGTCTGTGAAGACACGTTTCACTTTCGTGTTATACCGATTCCTATGACAGAGGGATCAGCCATGTTTTCTGCATCACTCGTGTTGACGTCACCGCCACCGACGTCACCGACGGTCACTTTTCGCGTTTGACGAGTCATCTAAGGCTTTTTTCGCCTTAACAATTTGCCGAAACCGAAAACTTCTTCACGCCCACCTCCACCTCTGTTTCACGGTGTACCTATTTCTCTGTGTGTTCGCACGTTCCTCTGGGCTGCACGATTTCTTGCGAATGTTTTCGTTGGACTCTTTTGTGACGACCTTTCGCTTTAGCGACTCGTTCATTCGGCTTCCAAAATGGGTCACGTCCCCACGACAAAAGAAAACAAGTCGCGTGGAGTGTTCACTGAGCTGCGGCAAAAAGCTGCTATTTATGCTGACACGCTCCCGCATAAAAGAGTCGTCGTGCCTCGTGTTTCCCATCGTTTCCTCTGCTGCAACTCCGTCCACAACTAAATTTCTTCGCCAAGCCCGTACAATTCAATTCTGATACGGATGGCAAGAATCCTCTTTCTTTTCTTGCTTCATTATTTATATTTTAGTTCTCTCGTCTGTCAGGATTCTGGAACTTGCACCAATGTTGTCAAACTGCGCGGTGGTACTGACGAACAAAAAAATGAAAAATTGCTTCGTTGGCGAAACTGGGGAACTCTGACAAAGCCAGTTAAGATACAGCGGCGGTCCAACAGTAAAAAAAAAAGGAAGTTTCGGGAGTAAAGGGAAAAAAAGAGGAAATTGTGTCACCATTCGGAGCTGTCAGCCGCAGTCGTCGCCTTTTGCTTCGGGGCTAAGGAGAAAAGGTGGAGGCGAGTGCCGTCTTTATCGGCCTACATCCACACCACGGCTTCTCTTTTCCCGATACGTTGCGCACTGGCGATGCAACAGGCGTCCAAATGCTCATTCGCAAAACACTTTCTGCACGAAAAATCTAAATTTCCGAGCTGTCTGCGAAATATATATGGGGCTCATAAAAGCAATTACAAAGTGGAAATACTTACACCAAACTATGGCGCCATGTATGCTAATATGTGCACCTTTTTCTAAGCACTGCGGAGAGGTAACACATCTTACGGGCAATGGGTTACTGCTATTTATCTCGCTTCTATATTCATGTAAATACGCATTACTAGAATCTTCCTTATGTGTCTTCTGCTTGGTAGCGCCGTGGTGCTACGAACATGTGCACACGTTTCTATCTCAAGAGCCCAGCATGACTACATAACCTGTGGGCGGGCTGCAGGTATTCAGTTGCCGTGTAATAGCTATGCGTTCTAACGGAATGCACAAATAAGCAGCGAATAGAAAACGATGTTTAAAATCAGAGTTAGTGAATGTCATAAATTAACGGTTCTCTGAAACAAAAGAAAAAGCGTCTCTTAGAAATAGCACAATAATAATAATAATAATACATAATAATCATAATAATAATAATAATAATAATAATAATAATATAATAATAATAATAATAATAATAATAATAATAATAAATATCTGGGGTTTTACGTGTCAAGAACACGACATGATATGAGGCACGCCGTAGTGGAGGGCTCCGGAAATTTCGACCATCTGGTGTACTTTAACGTGCGCTGATATCGCACAGTACACGGGCCTCTAGCATTTCGCCTCCATCGAAATGCGACCGCCGCGGCGGGGATTAAACCCGCGACCTTCGGGTCAGCAGCCGAGAAAAATAGCACGCTACGTCCAACGTAAACGTGTTACTGGCGGCGGTTGCTGTTGGCACTACAGCCAAGTCCCTCGAAGAAGTGGTTGTAGCGAGATAAAGCAAACACAATAAATAATGTCTGAGCGCAAGATTTATTACACCGCGTAGCAAGATCCGCTTACCTCTTTAACACCCCCTTTCGGGTTAGGGCAATCACTGAATAAAATAAAACGCCCCGCCACTCGTGGGCCACCCGAGGAAGAGCATTAAGCTAGCGATTTGCATGCATTTCTGGCGCTAGGCCGGAGTCAGGAACCGTGATTTTAGAGCGCTGCTACAATGTGTCAGATCACGACGCAACACCAAAGCGAGAGACCAGTGGCAGGAACAACGGCTGTCTTGTCAACTTATTGTGGTTTCTTTCCCTACCCCCCCCCCCCCCACTTCCCTGTTGAAGCAAAGCTTTTCTTTGCATCATTAAGAGACCCCTAAACAACCTCTCAAAGCACAAGGAACGAACGCATTATTCTCTCTTGGCGTTTCCCCTGTTTTCGGCACCATTCGGGATGCCAGCAGTCTGTTCACGTGTTGCCATGAGGAAATAAGCTCTCGATTGGTCCGTGCACATACGAGGGATATCAGTTGCCAATTGTCTCCCACCCTGCCTTGACAGGTAGTCGCACGCCCGTCCTTCTTCGTCTAGCATAACTGTCGTTCGCGGCCAACTTATTTCACTTCGTTTTGGGCGTTTTCGACTGCGCAAGCAGAAATAACTGCGTGTAGTCGAAAGCGCGCAATCCTCATAGACAACGCTCAGGGCTAACATTGTCCATCTGTTTTATGAAAAAATAAGTGGCGAGGAGGAGATGGTGCCTGTAGAAAGGATAGTGAAGGTGAGAAAGGAACATCTTTTTCGTCTTTGAACTGGGAGTGGCTTAGGGGCCCTTTAATACATGAAGCTATAGGTACAGCTGCTGCCGGATATTGTTACAGTGCTTTTGTTTTCGTTTGTATAGGTTCTTCTACAGCCGTGGCCATCTATTTACTACAGTTTAATTGTTCATGATGTACGCCACTTCTTCGCACTTCAGAAAGTTTGCTATAGCGTAATTGGCGATAAAATACACAGCTTGGTAGGCCTGCTGAGATTCTGCAGCCGCAGGGGCCCCATTTTCAATGAAGGCGAAAATGCTAGAGGCCCGTGTACTTAAATTTATGTGCACGTTAAGGAACCCCAGGTGGTCGAAATTTGCGCAGCCCTCCATTACAGCGTCCCTCGTAACAATATGGTGGTTTTGGGACGTTAAACCCCAACAAGTATAATTATTATTATGCTCGAATTGTGCGACTAGAGTAGCAGATTCGCACAACGCAGCCTAGCGCGATTCTTCCGTTATTTGTGGCTTCTCTCTACGCTCAGGTGACGTCCATCCGTGCATTGTTGCGCATTTCCCTTTAAGAGAGCGCTAACAAGAAAGAACTTTGAAAGGAACAAAGATATGCTGAAGCATCAAAAGTTAGCTATTCTGTGTAATCTGCACTTTCGTTGTATATTAACTTTGTTCACACTGTGTTTTATTTTTGTATTCCGCTGAACGCAAATACGGTTTGTCGAAGGCCAGATAATTCCAAACTCTCGGTAACAATCCTGTAACACCGACAAAACCTTAACGATGTACAGCGCCCGGAAAGTTCGAAGACAGCGTATGGGCAGAGCGGCGACGTTCAATATTCGCCGATACAAGCATTCAGGGAAGCGAATTCGTTTTTCTGTCAACGAAAAACAAAAACTAAACAAATAGTAGGGCAGCTCCGCACTAGTGGAGCTGGTGGCGTTCCGCTCCTCCTCACCCTCTGCCTATCTCTTTATCTCTATCTCTCTCTACTTCATTCTCTTTCTCGGTCTTTCTGTCTTTCTTTCCCTATCTTCCATTTCTCTCTCTCTATCTCTGTATTTCGTGCTTCCTCTTTCTATCTCTTTCTCTCGTTCTATAATATATCTTTCTTTCTTTGATTATCTCTCTTTCTGGTCATATTTTTCTTTCTGCCTTTCGTTCTCTGTGTTTCTCTCTTTCTACTTTATTCTATGGTATGTTTTACTCTCTCCTCTCCTCCTTTCCCCCCTCATGACCCTCACTCTGTCACTCTCCTCATCACCCTCACCCTCACATACGTGAAGAGTATCATCCTTTCGCAAACAGCACTTCCACTTGCGCCACGAACGAGCTGGCTATACTCGTGAGCTGGTGTGAGTTGCTGCCAGCAAAGAACAAAAAATCGCCCAACCGCGGCACCCACTTCTCTGGTTTCTTATACGGCTCGATAATTCACCCTCACGACATCTCGGCAGCTGTCAGAGCCCCAACAAGGCGTGTAGAAATGCGACTGCGCTGAAATAAGCTCACTATTCTCTTTTACCGCCACGTGCCCGACCGGCTGTGACTAATCATCATTTATAATTAGTCCTTCGCTGCAACTAGAATAGCACAGTGATTTCGGGCATGTCCATCAAGAGAGACATCCTTCCCGAGCAACTCGTCCCTCTATATATCACTCTCTATTTCATTCTCTATACTTGATTATCTATCTCCATCCCAAATCAAAGATTGCGCAGCCCTTGTGCAAGCGAGCTTTCCTTACACTCGTCCTTCGGGTGGTTGCGCCTTCCCCCGAATAGTCCCTGACACGTTGAGCAATGACGCCTCCCCCTTTCTTCTCTTTTTTCCTTGGCCGCCGAGAAGAAACGTGGGGCAGTGCATCTTCGCCGCGTTATATGTACTTCGCCCGTCGTTCTGGTTGCGGTCACTCGCGTTCCATCCTTCGTGCGCGCCGCAAGCCAACACGAGTGTGGTATCTCTCGTATACCGTCGGTTTTCTTGCACGCTCGCGTAGATGCTCGCTCGTGTTAGGTTATTGTGAACAATCTTGTCTTTGGCTTCCTTCGAACAAGCCAAGCGTGCAAGAGAGCGGGCACCGACACCGCACAGGAAACACGGAGAACAATATTCTCAATCTTGCTTCGCGAATCGTGGCAGGGCCGGCGAACACGGACGCGTGTCAGCTCTTATGAGATCCGACGCTACAGAGCATCGTTTCTCTCTGCTTATTTATTGAAGGCGCCTCCTCTCTCTCTCATCTCTCTCTCTCTATCTCTCTTCTCTCTCTCTCAATTCCTCTCTCTCTTCCTCTCTCTCTCTCTCTCTCTCTCTCTTCTCTCTCCTCTCTCTCTCTCTCTCTCTAGCATTTTGTCTGCACTTTCTATTGTTATAAGCTATAGGATTCCTTCTCTTATATACTTTTTTCGTTTGCTTGCTATGCATTCCATCACTCATCACGTATTGCCAATGCATTCCCTTCTATCCTTGGTTCCATCGATTCTTGTCACTTGCATTTGCGTTGCTACTCGTTCGAATGCAAGGGTAGATGGCTCGTCCCGACGAAGTTCTGAAAGTATAAATAGTTTCCAGGGATGTCGCAGCATTTGCAAAATTAGTTGCTATTGCAGCTCGCACGTGCAGGCAAATATTCTCTACGTTTTCGTCGAGCCACATTGAAAAGGCCCTTAGCGTGAGATAATGCTTAACATATAAATAGTTTAATCAATCGGTGTGGTTTCAGCCATGCATGATAACATCAAAATTTCGCCTTCTTACTCGACAAGTAAGACCTTTTTAGCGCGGCCGATGCTTCAATATCCTCTCATTCACAAATTCTGCACTTTTCAAATAGTTTCCTTGTCAAGTAAGTTGTACCAACCAGCCCAAGCAACCACCTGATTCACCTTTTTTGTTTACACCGTCCTCGGAAATATCAAGTATTTTCTACTAGATCTTTTTTTTAATTCAAACATGTTTACTTTATTTCTATAGTTACGAATCTCTTCAAGGAAAATGCGTAGGCCCTAAGCAGAAAAACTATTATAACGCCATTTTTACGTGTATCGCTAGAAAAGGCGGCACCTGAGACGTCGGTGGGCGAACGATGATAGTTCTAAGCGGATTTAAATGCTATGAATCTAGCTTTATTTTTCGTTCGCAATTGCTTTGTTGTATAAGAACTTGTACGTCCTTGTGCCTAGTATCTAAGGCCGGGAAACGTGAGGTTTGTGAGCGGAAATACATAACTGTGAGGTAAAACTCTTTGCAGCTACACGTCTTTCGTAAAGCTCATAGAGTAGGTGCATTTGTAGATCTAGAAACTTTCAGAACCAATATCATATTTGCCGAGGTTCCGTAGTTCACAAAAAACTTAAATTATCCTTAATTTCTAGTACTGTCGTTTTGCTTTGTGCTTGACCTGGCTGCCCACTTTCTTTCCGTATGAGGTGTGGGACGGACAAGTTGGTGATGTTCTCTCTTCTTCAGCAGTGCGAACCTTCTGCAAACGACCGATAAAAAATAGGCACGAACACAAACGACACCTGTTTCCGCTTCCATGTAATCTATGTTCTGTGAAAGGGCTACGCTCTCTGAATATTATTTTCTCCATTCCAGTCTCATCCTTAAAGAGAACCGTTTTACATTACAACTCATGCGTGAAGCTGAGGCTCCCAATCCGGTTAACTAAGTTTCATGCAATAAAACGCTACCAGCACAGGATACATTGTTCTGCAGCAAAAGCCAATATCAGAAAATGAAAGCATAATAAAGGGGCAGTAATACCCCGAAGGTCGCACAATACGAGCAATAGTGGCCATGAGAGAAGAAACATCTCATGCAGGAATTATTGTGCTCCAAGAAACCGCCTTATTGCACTCGCACTTACGAGGGCAGCAGCACAAGAACCAAGTTATTGGTGTTCCTCTCGCGGATGCCGGCGACAAAGAAGTCATAGGAGAACCATAAGAAGGTGAATACGGCTTAACACCATGGCCCCTATCCGCTAGAACACCTTCAAAGTTCTTACGCTTCGCCAGTCACTCACGCTAATTCGTCCATTTGTAATCAGAAAATCTGGAGGGAATACAAAACGCTGTCCTAACACAACACGAAATACACGAAAGCTTAATTAAAGGATCATGTGGCCAGCGGACGAAGGCGCACGTGTCTACGAGAGTCCGGAGGACGTTGACATAAAAACAAAATCATAGAAGAAATTGCAAAGAGCGTTACTGCGCGGCTTCACTGCTGCACTGGCGCCACTTTATTTCTGGCTCCGTGTGATGAAGATGCACGTGGCCACTCCGACGATGAAGGTCCGTAATTCGTTCCAGAGTGTAAAACACTCTTAATGCGACACGTGTATGTCTTGAACGAAATAAGGAAGGGAGAGCGGCTATGAATGCGAGGTTACGGTAAGTCCTCAACACTTTTTTGCAGCAGTGAACGGAAAGAGTGAGCGAGCAACATCTAGCGTCGCTTCTTTTTGTATACGGCTTATCATAGTTTTCATTCATTCATTCATTCATTATTCATTCATTCATTCATTCATTCATTCATTCATTCATTCATCATTTCTGAAAGTGTCCATAAATAGCTCTGGGCCACTTAGTGAGGATGCATATAGTTACTAAACAGCAGAGAAAAGGAAACATAAATCAACGAAAACAGTGTCACAGGAGCCCACCAGCCAAGAACAAACAAATTAATTAAGCACAGAAATTAGACAAGAGCGAATATACGATCTAAAGGTGTCAAGCACGTACCAAGGCATCTCGCTGTGTTACAATACGTGCAATAGCGTCGAAAGACTAACCTAAACTTAATGTGAAAATACTGGGAGCGCGCAAATTATGGCGAGGTACGTAGTAAGTGACAGTAAGCGCAGGCATAAAAATGCCACAATATTGCCGCAAAGGGCGAAGCAATGAATGCGAAAGCAACAATTGGGAATATCACACGAAGATGGCAAGCGGCTCAAACTTGCTGCGCGCTGCTCAAGCACAAGGACGCATGAAAAGAAAGCACACATGAAAAGCGGCACCGTGTTTGGCGATGGTCGGGCTACCGGGACCGTCTCCAACCCCTCATTATGCATTCATCGAACAATGGCGCTGCCTTCCGTCCTCGCTACACCTGCACGTAACATTATAGCGAGGACGGGATGGCACCGCCATGGTGCGTGAATTTTCATGTTGTGCAGGTAAGCTGCCTCATAGCTTTTGCAACTCGTCTAAGCTCACGTTATGTATACCACCAAATGCCTAGTATTAAACCTCCTTTTTCACTCGTCTTCATTACTTGCCCTATTTATTATATTCCCTTTCGTCGGTTAGAGTAGCCACATGCACATTTAAACCCATCCACTATCTTATCAATATAAACGTACGTCCCTGCACGTTTATCTCTGTTCAACGCTACTGCATGACCCACATAACCCTCCAAGTGGGTACACAGCGCACAACTCTTAGTTAACTCTACCGTCACTGGGCGTCCCAGTGTACTCTTAGCCTCGCTAGCAGTCTATTTGAACACGCCGTGCTGCGAAACCAATACCTGTTTTTCCCCGATCAAGTTTCTTTGCGTGCGCACCGAATTCCTCATCGCTCCCAAGGGATTAGAATCCCCGGCATGAGTCATGCATCCGCATTGAAGCGAGCCCACTTTTCTCGGTAAAGTATATATCCCTGTGCAAGCAGTGTTGTCAACGTCGGCGTAGACCTTCCTAATCGGGGATTTTGAGAGAATACCAGAGATGCTGGAGCCGTCCACGGCTTCGTCGCTGCATAACACGTCGTCTCAGGTGCGTGAGGATTGAGAACAATAACAAATAATAATAATAATAATAATAATAATAATAATAATAATAATAATAATAATAATAATAATAATAATAATAATAATATAATAATAATAATAATAATAATAATAATAATAAAACACGAAACAGCGTCTCCACCGCTACACCTTCCTTAGCCTTCAGTAACATTTGCCCGCATCACTAAACAATATGTTTGCCTAATCCCGGTGCCGCATCGCTTGCCAGGACAGCAAACTTTGCTCTGGGCTTTTGTTCTTGCTTTCCGCTTTGCATTATCGCTACGGGTTATTCACGGTTTAGCGGGTGTACAGCCGTCAGCATGCTTAACTCGAACGCTCCGCCGCATGGCCTCGACACGCTTCGACTGACGCCAGCGCCGCCAAGCGTTGGACGTGGTATGTTTGCTGCAGCTAACGATAGATGGAGCGGGGGTCGATTTCACTAGTAAATTTCTGTTTCACTTCTGCCTGACCGGCGGGTTGAATACACTCACTTGGCAGGTCCTTTTTCGGTACGTTTCGCTCGTCGCTACGTTCTGACGCGCGCCCATAAAATTCGTCGCCGTATCTTTATCTCGCCAATGAACCATTGCGTGCGAAAGCTCGTGCACCTTTCAAGTTTCAAATCGGAGCGGCCGCTCCAAAGAAATGATATATTGGAAGAGCAGAGCAAACGCACGTTCATGGTGTTGGTCAAAGTTGCACAATAAATAAATCTGACAGGCGGTGGTGTAGTTAACGGTTAATCGCCGAGATAAGTATACGCCAACGAATTTCATGGGCGCGCGTGAAAACGTAGCCACGAGCAAAACGTGCCGAAAAAGCAACTGCTAAGTGAGTGTATTCGACCCGCCGGTCAGGCAGAAGTGAATCAGAAATTTACTAGTGAAACCGATCCGTGTTCCATATATCGTTAGCTGCAGCAAACATGCCCTGTCATACGCTTGGCGGCCCTGGCTGACGTCAGTCGAAGCGGGTCGAGGCCACGCGGCGGAGCGTTCCAGTTAAGCGCAACGTTAGATGATATCGGTCGTGAAACTCGGCTCAAAAAGTGGTCGGAAACCTATTACCACCGACATCAACGCACGACGTGCGATTGAAGCGCGACTAGGTGAGGAGGGGGCAAATAACGAAAAGCAAAAACCCAATGGAATTCTTTTTCCAACATTCTTAATTTTATATACGCCAAACTAAACTACAATTTAACTTAACGGTTTATCTGACACTTGGCTAAGTAGTTGACTGCCTCAGTTTTTTTGTCGAGCGTCATAAATGGGCAGGGGGGGGGGGGGGCGTATGCAGGCCGTCTGCTATATATGTGGGCTCGTGTTCGACGCATTGTCGCGTCAACGAGGCATCGCTCACTTTTGTGTAGTGGTTTGGTTTCGTGCGTATTTTCCGTAACTTATTTATTTGCTAATGTGTTATATACTGGCGTGACACTCCAGAGAAGCTGAACTAGTTGACAGAATGTGCAGATAACCGCTCCTGTGACTGCAGACTACTTTCGCTGGCGCGCGGCCGGCGTGCCCTGGCCTTTCGGGACGGTGAATGCGGCACGCTAAGCGAAGAAACGCTGTACCGTAAAGTTGCTAAAGCAATACTTTCAAGGCTGCTGTCTCGCTCCAGTGGTTTTCCTCGATTGGACAACGTGAGTTTTCGAACTCAACTATTATGCTGTTGTGCTCGTGAGCCGTTGTGTCATAATTTCTTCGTTTGCGAAGTATTTTGGTGTATATATTGCAAGTATACATTATTTGGCTAGTAAAACAAGCTTGCTGCCTCAATCTTTCTTGTTGACCTTCCTTTTATATCGCCATAAAGACGCAATAATATCGCGTAGTTATCAAAAGCATGTAAATGGTCAGCAATTAAAAATAAATCAATTTCGCGTCATGTGGCGCAAATGCGCGACGTCGTTACCGCTTCCGGTTATGACGTCATATATATATATATATTTATTTATTTATTTATTTATTTATTTCTTGCTTGCTGTTAGTTGTCCCCGCGATACGTAGATGGCGACGGTGGCAACGAACCGCCAACTGCTTGACAGGTGGGCTTCTATGGAAGTTTCACTACCAGCTTATATATACCTTGTTTAAGCATGCTGACGGCTGTACATAGTTTTTCTTGCTGTTACTTCGTTCTTTATTATAAAGGGGATCGCCTTGAAGCTGTGCACAGATTATCAAACACTGCTAAGAAGTTGTGCGAATGCCTCGGTATTTCTGACGCCCCAGTGTTTGGTAAAGAAAACCTGAGTTTTCGCTCGTGCCTCTCTGCTCATTTCTATTCGCTCGCTTCAAGCTCGTCTGTGTGCACCGCTACAACTGAAATGCGTACATTATTTTATCCTTTCCGGAACGTTTCTTCCTGACACATTAGAAAGTGGCTGGTCAGGAAAACTTTGAAGGATATTTAGCTAGCCATTGTCTAAAGTGCCAGTATGGCTCGCCCGACCTGGAGCACACTTCCGTAATTAAGAAAAACAGAATGTTCAGAAAAACAGAATGCACGTGACACGATAAATAGCTGAAGCTGAGCGAATTTTTATACTCGGGGAGGGTTGCGTGAGCGTTGCTTGCATAACGCTGTCCGATAAATAACTGGCGTTTGTACGCACGCGCTGACAATGATGCATTGAACCGGACAGCGTATAAATATGCGCAAATTCCAAATAAATGTTGTTGGAAGTTCAGCGCTCTTCCTTGTCTCTTTGTCTATGTTTAGCCGTGTAGTAATTTGGAAAGATGTGCTTAAACGTTCAACTCGCCCCTTTAATAATGTAATAATTCTGGGATCTTACGTCCCAAAACCGCCATATGATTATGAGAGACGCTCTAGCGGAGGGTTCCGTAAATTTCGACAACTTTAGGTTCTTTAACGAGCACCTGAATCTAAGCGCACGGGCCTCTAGCATTCCGGCTACGCCGAAATGCGGCCGCCGCAGCCAGCATTCGACCCCGCGACCTTCGGATCAGCTGTCAAGCACCACAGCCACTAGACCACCGTGGCGCGTACCACTTTAACCCATTTAAAGTTGTAAAAGCTACTGTGAAAAAAAAAAACGACATGCCGAAAACATCATCTGCAGTCGTTCATCCTTTCTCAGTCATGTCCGGTATTTTCCATGAGATTCCCGAACGTCACACTTTGATGAGTTCAGAAAGAAACGGTTACTCGACCTTAAAAAGTAATGCGAGAACAAAAAAGATCAAATATTCTTGGTTACTAGTTTATAATTAAAGGTGGATCAGTGACATACTCGTACATTGCTGAAAAATTACAGTCCGATATTTCACTATGCCTCTCGTAAATTGTTGCTTTATTCAATGCACGTGAGCGCAGAAGTACTAAAAACAAAGCACCCGCAAGGCTGAACTGTTCCTTCATTTATACTTGCACTCATGTGAAAAACGAGTCTCATTCAGAACCAGTAACGCGCGTATTTTCTCTTTCCTAATTTGGAGGCTTGAACCCACGCTTCCTATGTTAGAGAAAATCGGAAGCATATTTTTTAACAATAGACCCGTTCGCCAGTCGCGCAGGCAGTCGATGTTGCTGCTTGAACAAGCACCTCTCATGTGCAGCTGCGGCAGCTGACACCGCCCGCGGGGTGACAGGACGTAAAGTGGGTGACATGCATACACACACTGCAAAAGCAGACCATTTCGGGTCTTTGTATCGATAGTCTCAAAAAGTACTGAATGAGCGCCGCCATGTGGTAGCTGAAATTAAAGAAGGAAATTTTCTCCAGAAAGTCGCGAAAATCTCCATACGCGCAGACTAAAGCACGTTGCAGAAGATTAAAGTAATTTAAGAAATGCAGGAGGCGACCTGTGAAAGCGTCACTGTCTTAGGCTATTTACGAGCAATCTGATGGTGCCTTTACGAGTAGAGTGCATGGTACTCTAAATCGTCAGCGTTTTTTTTTAACCCAACAATGTGCGACTGGGATCCCCGACAGATTGTTCAAAATTGAGCAAACGCTCCTGGGGTGGAAGCCCTTATGCTCGATAGCGCATGGCGTGTCAGTATCACTAAGGCACCGCCAAAATGTGCTATATCTAGCACTACACAAAAAAGCCAACATAAGAGTTCTCTAGAGTGGCATGAAGCTATTGCGATGTCTCATTCTAAAAAGACAGGGCGTGCAAACACGGACACAAGAAAGAAGTCAGGACACACCACACCACACCACACCACGGCGTTTGTGGTGTCCTGACTTCTTTCTTGTGTCCGTGTTTGCACGCCCTGTCTTTTTAGAATGAATACTTACCAACTAGCTCAGCTCTATGTTATACTATGCGATGTCTCAAATCCACGGCGACGTGAAACTCCTTTTTACTCAGTGAAAGCCTTTGAACAACACTTTTTTTAAACGTGAAGCATTTCTTAGCGAATATTCGGCACTTTGAGCGTTTCTATCTACGTATCTATCTAGCCGTCTACGTCTCGGTGCTCTCATGATCGCCTCCCTACCTTGGCGTAGATCAACATTGGCATGGGAGGGTAAGAGGACTTGATAAATATAACTGTCGGGTCATGACATGAATAACGTGAAAATCCTGTCGCCTACGTCGTCAAACCGTTTCCTCCAGACACGTGTGGCACATACCCGTTTACCACGGGCCGCGGTGTACGGGTATGCGCCTCAGGTTGGTTGGTCGGTTGAAAAACTTTATTTGGGTCCTGCAAGGCACGCGTCAGCGCGCAGCGGGCGACTCCTCCGTCGGGACCGTCAGACCAAGCCTGCCGGCCGCTCCGCGGGCCTGCTGGACGGCCCAGAGCTGGTCAGCCAGGAGGGAGCCACAGGTGATTGACAGTTTATATCTACCAGGAACGGCGAGAACAGACATTGGTAATTTAAATGCGAGAGCGCTAAGAAAAAGTGACATCGGTAGCGTTGACCCGACGAATGGAAAGATTAAGATCCCAAGAGGAATCGAACCCAAGCATTCTGCGTGGCAATCGGGTATTCTGCCACAAAGCCACGCCAGGTCTATAAACTGGTTTGGAAAAACAGCCTGTGCAGGTGTAATGTCGGTGCAACGTCAACTTTGGTTGTGGTGCTGGATATATAATTTTACAAGAAAGCAGGTGTCATATCAGATTAACGTCTGTAGTTCTAGTGTTGGCTCCGCTTTTATAGCAGTCTAGTAAACATTACATTCCTATTCCTATGATTCAGCAAGCTACATTGAAGCATTGCTCGACCCCGGAGGAATACATTAACGAAAGTTGCATATGATATTCAGGTGATTACAACATAAAGTGTACTTAGTTTCGATAATACTGACGTATGTACTCTAACGTGAGGGCTGACGTTACGTCGCACCATAAGTGACCCTTTAAACGCCAATATCTTCGACGCGCTTGGTAAGCCCACGATGCGCACACAGCTACTACACTTACAAAAACTGTCGATCCACCACTTAACGTTCGGCACAGAGCCATACAATACCGCATACAAGTACTCGCTGACTGCTTCGCATGAAACCGATTCCTATAACGCGTGGGATCTGCCGAATTTTTTTTTTCTCTCTTCGCTGCTCATATTTTATCGAGTCGCCGTTGCTTTTGTTGTTCCAGCTTTGTTGATCTGGGAACGGGATGTGCGTCTCTCGAGAAGAAGGCAAAACGCAGGAGGTGAAACCCTCTCAACAGTATCGCGCCATTTATCATTGCTGGCTCGGTAACACATCTTTCTTAGCAACCTCTTTCAGGTTCATTGTGTTCCTCTGTTTGTTTTAGTTTTGCAGCTTGAATATTTTATCAGCAGAAGCAGCGAGTATCGCCTCTACGCGAACGTGTTTTTCTTTTCTTTTTTTTTTTTTGAGGAAATCAAGAGAGATCCTCATTGCTTCACAAGTAAGCGCTATCTTTCTGGTTCACTTCATCGCGCGCTGCCGGTCGGCTTTCAGTTGTTCAATTCCGAGATTTCTTCATCGACAAAAAATACGAGCTGCAAACGAAATTTTGTGCGAAATGGTGGCCACACACAACTGGAGAAGAGAAGCGGCGGCCGCCAGTACTTGAACGGCCTGCATTAAAGGGGCCCTGCAACACTTTTCGAGCATGCTCAAAAAGCGCTGCCGATCGGTAGTCGAGGCTCTCAAGAACACGCGAGCCAAATATTATAGCGATGCGCACGGCCTGGAATTTACAATAAATTCTCAAAGTCAGCTGAAAATCGCTCCCTCTTCTCTCGACAAATGATGTATTAGTCCGCAAAATATGACGCGATTGTCGGCAGTTCCACCATTGGCTGATGTTATAATCACGATAACACCCTCATTATTACTTTCGTTGTTAATTTTGAGTTCAATAAGTAGATAATATGTACGTTTATATTATGTTATCGCGTTAAAAACACCGAACAAACATTAATATTAGCACTTCCGGTCTCACCGACAGCTCGTCTGCTCGTAGTTGCGTGGTTCCGTTTTCTTCGCCATGCGCAGTGCCGAAAACGTGAATATTTCTGTGCTTTTGACCATCGCCGGTTGCCGTTGAGAGTGGCAGCCGTTCGAGTGTTGCCTCGTCAGCTGAGAACTGCATCGTCGGCACGTTCTCACGACCGACCGAGGCACGGGCGCAGCGTGTCTCCGATAACAATGCTGGCGTCCGGTAATGGCGGCGCTTCGGGGTCGTCTGCCAGTGCCGTCTTACGAGGCGGTGTATCGGAGTATGGGCCGAAACCGATCTCAGCTGTGATTCGTTCCAAACGAGCGCGCACGTTTGCTTCCATGGTTGGCAGAGTGATGAAAACACTACGGCGTTCGAGGTGCACACCCAACATTACCAAACCGACGCGCAGTTTTCAAGCACGCGCGATACACAGCGCGATCGACTCCGCTCGACGAGAACGACGCAAGCCGACCGGAAGTGGCGGCACAGACCACGTGGTTGCGCCGAGACGCCAGAGAGAAAAAAATGAAAAAAATGCCGCCGGCGCTGACGTCGCCTCCTCGCACCTCCGCCCTCCCTCCCTCCCCTCACACCGCGCGCAGCTTTCCGCGCGCTCGCTGCGTTGAGTTGAGAGAGAAAGCTGCGGAACGTGATCTCTGTAATTTGGTAACACCACTTAGACTTAACGGATTCGAAAAATTTTTGCGGCATATGACTCGTGAAGAGTCATACGTCAATAATGAGACTATTCCAATATAATTAAGAAAGGTGTTGCAGGGCCCCTTTAAAAGTTGTTCCGGAGTTTACAACGGTAATCGACCACGTCATTTTATGGCGGCACCGTTCTGCTCGTAGCCCAATGCTTGCTTCTTTAATTTCTTTTTCCCGCCTTCTCAAGCTTAACGAGTAGCACTTACAAGGCTTTCAGTAAACTATCGGTGAAGATAATATTATAATCAAATATTTGTTGCGCGTTAAAACCCCTAGTTGGTCAAGACTAACCAAACCTTCTTGCTACAGGGTTGTCTCACAGCAGGGGCGTTGCATAGGATCGGGTAAGCGCACTGGCCGATTCAATAAACCGACCGGTATCAATCAATCAATCAATCAATCAATCAATCAATCAATCAAAATATACGGGTGCTTGGCGACGCAATCGTGCAGTTTTTGAATAGCTATCACCAAGAAAAATCTAATTGCTTTGACTATAGCACAGCGAGTAAACAAACCTTGCTTTATTTCCGCGGTGATGGAGAGGGTGATGGACAGATGCAGATCCAACATTCTTTTCTACTCGTTCTTTCCTAAAACAATAAGAGATTAGAACAGTTTAACAGACGACTTAGTAAATATAACAGATAATGATTTATTTTTTTTTTTTCATGTTGTGAAATTGTTCTTGCAACAACAAATGTATGTACTACGTGTCTCGAAAATGTCTTTGGTGATCTATACTCATGTTACTCCTGATAATGTTATGTTGATATTTCTATATGTGTGTATATATCTCTGCAAGCGTTCCTTTATTCTGGTTATGTTTTTGTCCCTCCCCCCCTACGTAATGCCTATATGGCGATGTAGGTAATCTGTAAATAAATAAATAAATAAACCATGGCGTGCGGACTGCCAGTGGGGGAGGGGGGGGGGAATTTCCTTTATTAATTAATTCCCTTAATTCACTCTAGTCTCGTAGTTGTCTCTTACGTACTCCCTCATAGCCTTCTCCCCACGGCGTCGCGGTCTCACGCGTTGAATGCGCAGCCTATACAGGGAAAAACAGAAAGCACGTTCGCGCACGTTTTCATTTGCTTGCTTAAAATTTTTGAGAAGAGCGTAGCGGTTTGGTGAATACAACAACAAATATACCCTAAGTATGGTATCATGTCGAGCACGTTCATTTCGAGTTCATTTTTTGGCGCCTAAATGTCCGTGATAGTATATATTGTATGACAAGCTAGCTCGAACGAAAGCTTTGCTATGAAGACTGCAAGTCGAGCCATTGATTTTCAGGCATCACACAGGTTGCAAGGCTCGTATATTGGTTCTTTCGTAGTCGTTTAGATTGATTTCTTTGATTAGAAAGTTGTAGTGCGCGCGAAGTTACGGCATGCCTATTTTTTTAGAGATCACGAAAGTTCTGCGCATTTTGAGATATCCATGATCAAATTTTAAGAGCGAAATAAACGCTGATCGCGCCCGGCGCGCAGAAAACGCTGAAAACGACATCAAACATGTCAGGAATTACTGCGCATGTCACACATGTGTGGTGTACAGCATTCCGCTTAGTTGTGATAAGCGATACACTGGGTAATCTGGTCGATGTATTAACGTTCGTTTGTGGGAGCGTGCAAATATTTTACCCTCTGGCACTGGTGGTGACCTTCCGCTACATTGTAAGCAGTGCTGTTTTACGCCCATGTTTGGAAATGCATAAATTGTAGGTAAGGCTAAGGCGCAGTGTGAATGAGAATTGATTTAGGCGTACCATATTTAGAAACATGGGCGTGAAAAATGCGTAAGCGCACCTTTTGTCTTTTCGACCAGGAAAGAGTGTGATTTTCTGGAACAGTGGTGATTTACATGGATATGATTGGGGCAGTTATATAGCAGGGTGATTTTGCGCATACTCGGTACAGAGTTAGGAGGAGGTGTTTTCTCGAAATTAAATGTCATTTGTTAGTAGCCACCTCTGTGTTACTGTCTCTGCTCCTGCCTCTCGGATTTTTATTTTTTTCCTTTCTGGGCGATTTTGTGGCTTTCTTCGAATTTAAGAAAACGCGGCCTCTTTGTTACGTCAGACAGGAAATACCCGTGACAAGGAAGTGACCTTATAATACCAACTTTCTAATATAAACAACTGCCCTCAAGTCAATAATATAGAGGGTAATTAAGAAGTTTTGATTAATTAGTCTCGTCAGTGTCATTTTAGTTGCGGCAAAGTATCTCCGCCACGACATAGAGCACGTGTGCGAAAACGACTGGGGCCTTACTGTTATAGAATTTTTATTTTAAAATCTGTATTGTCTAAAAAAACATCCTGTGTTTAGAACACCATGAAGGGGTTCAAATACAGCACTTAGATATACTATCGCTGCTACTGACGCCAGTTAAGAAGATTTTTTTTCTCAAGACTGCCAGGTTCCTTTGTTTTTGATTTCTCAATCACATTTAACATCTCTAATTTACCCGAAGGGTTGCTATGGCTTGTGTGATGACTATTAAGGCATACTATAAATCATCAATGTTGCAGAACAGCTGACACTGTATAAAACGTAAGAAACAAAGTGTGGCAACAGGAATAAACTAACGAAGCGGACTCTTATAAAGACATGCACTGCTATCCACAGAGTCTTCCCCATCGCGAACGCAGCGCACGTCAGCCGCAGGCGCTCTTTCATTTCAGGCCCTGAAGCGTTGAGCCACACGATCGTGCTTCTGCAAACTAAACACGGCTCATTTGCCACAGTCACATCAAGAACCTCTCTATCTTCACTTTAGCGTTCTAACCCGTTGCCTTGCTTTTTATTCCCGCTGAAATCGCGCATCACTAGTCGGGAGAGACCGGATGTCAACCGCAGACATGACATGCAAAAATGAAGGTTCCTGAAGCGCCTGCAGCTTAGATAGGATAGATCATTGTTGGCTGCCTTGCTACACATTTTCTAAGTGTGGCTCACCAACCAAGACATTCCGGTTCTCAGCATCCATATAGCTCACGCTGATTCAAAGTTCCATAGGGCTGCATCTTTTTGTACGAGCGCAACGGCGTTCAACGCCTGAAATCGACACCATGGATGCGCCTCGCCCTTTTCTTGCGGGGGGATAATCGTAATAATAATAAGCGCTGGAATTTAACGTCCCAAAACCACGATATGATTAGGAAGGACGCCGTAGTGGAGAGCTCCAGAAATTTCGACCACCTGGCGTTCTTTAACGTGCACCCAAATCTAAGTACACGGGTCTCAAGTATTCCCGCCTCCATCGAAAATGCGGCCGCCGCAGCCGGGATTCAATCCCGCGACCTTCGGGTGCAGCAGTCCAGCACCATAATCACTATAGGCCACCGTGGCGGGTAGGGAAGCTAATCATAGACATGTAGGCTGCCCTTAAAGGCTTTTATTAGAACCTTAAATTTCCGAACGAACACTACTTCTTCAAAAGTCACATAACTTCTGAAACTAGCTTGTTCCTTTTACTGCTCACAAAAGTACAATTTAGGGGAAAGAAGGAGTATGTGTTACTGTTTTCGATGAGTTCTGACTTGCCACGTATACGACTTTCTTTAAAGATATGTGTTAACTCTCTTTTTTTTGCTTCCCGCGACTCTCCGACGGGAGCATAACGATTTACAAAGAGAGTTCACGTGTCTCTTTAAAGAAAGTCATATAAGTGGCAAGTCGGGACTAACAAAAAAAGTGTCGAAGGACTTTTTTTAAGAGAGCAGGAGGCCCTCAAGCCTGTCAGTCATCGCCGTACGATTGTTGCTTAACATAAACTGGATGTAATAGCGTTTTCAGTGTTCTAGACAATGCTCTTGGCGCTTCAATGGGGAGTAGGCAACTGGTCAGGAGTGACGCGTACCGTGAACGCTTGTAAGTCGCTACAACCGAGTATTTACTACGAGGTAACGAACGATTACTGAAGAAAGACGTGCATGAAGGAATTGAATTGTCAGAAGCGTCGTAAATACAGTAATGTTCACGACAAATTAGTATTACTGTGCACGAGAATAACAGGTAGGTAGAAGCTCGTGCAATGAAAGGAATCAAATATTGTGCACAGATGGCAATATAAAGAAAACACCAGTGGTAGAAACTAGCACGAATAAAAAAAGAACTGCGATATCCCTTCATTGTTGCTGAGATGCGGCATAACTAAAAAAAGTTACACAATCTCCCACTCAAGGGAACCATGAGGGGATGCGAAGCAACACTGGGGGCGCACACCAAGTTTCCGTTACGTTCACTCAGCGTTTCCGTTAGTGTGTGGAGTTTTTATTTAGTGTTTGTGTCATCGTTACGTTGTGTTTGCGCGTTGCTTTCCGTTAGCGCCGAGTGAACGAGCGGCGCCGACGTTGAGGTTACAACTCATGTGAACGGGAGTGAAGCGAGAATGCCAGAAGCCGACCGAGCGCACGCGCTTATATACGCATGAAATGGGGGAGGGAGAGGAGAGAGTGGGTTACAGGCTGTATTTGGCTGCGGCGCAGCCGCATCACGTGGGAGGAGAGGCTGCGCCGCGGCTGCAGCGCGGGGGAGGAGAGGAGAGAAGGCGACCGAACACCTGCGTAAAGGAGGAGAGCGGGAGAGAAAGTAGGCGCATGTGCAGTGGAGCGCGGACGCCACCACCGACGGACACAGCCCCAAAAGCAAAAGCTCATCAAAAGCTGCTTCGCACCCTAAAAACTGTCACGGTAGCTTTAGTGGACATGTTGTCGAGCTCGACGACGCGGACTTTTTATTCCTGTATCACGGCATCAAAATTTTGTTTGTATTCGCCCTTAAGGCTGCGCTCGTGTGCTGCTATCTAGAGAAGTACAAATTCCAAGTCACAAATTTTTGTTGAATGGTTTATTCGCTTGAAACAGGCATCAGTCCACCAGACCAATGTCGACAGAAAATGTGGGAGAAAGAGAAGTGATTGGAACTATCAATAATTCCTAATTGTTGATTTGTAGCTGCTCTAAAACATTTTATCTCGCACCGAAAGTGTACGTACACTTTGGGTACAGGTATACGTTCTTCTACGTTCTCCTCTTTGAACTTTTAAATAAATTTCTTAAATTCGCAGCGAACCTCTTCTATCTACGCGTCTATCTAAAAGCCGAATCTACGTCTAGGTCTCTCATTCCCCATTAGCTTGGTGTAGCCATTGGCATGTTCCAGTAGGGATCGCCTCCTTAACGTTAGTAGAAGTATTTGATTGCCGGTCAGTGTAAGTGAATACCTAAAAGCCGACTCTTCTGTCGCGTACGTCGTCAAACCCTTTCCACTAGACACGTGTGGCACATACCCGTGTTTACCATGGGCCACGGTGTACGGGTATGCCTGGCCACAGGACGTGATATCTCCAGGAACGTGCGTGATTACCCAGGAACGGCGAGAAATAACTTAAATTTTGCTAGAGCGTTAAGGAAAACCAACATACGCAGCGTTGACTCAATTGAAAAATGAAAATTAGGAAATCGAACCCAAGTATTCTGCGTGGCAATCAGGTATTCTACCAACTGAGCCACGCCAGGTCTATAAACTGGTTTGGAAAAACAGCCTACGCAGGCGTAATGTCGGTGCAACGTCACTGTGGTTGTGGTGCTGGCTATCTAATTTTACAAGAAAGCAATAAAACGAACAAGACGCCAGCTGTACTCCTACGATACAAGGCGTTAGATATGATTAACGCCTGTAGTTCCAGTATTGGCTTCCGCTTTTATAGCAGTCTAATAAACATTACGTTTTATTCCTACGATTCAGCAAGGTATATTGAAGCACTGTTCGACCCCGGAGAATACATAACGTACATGTATGCTATCCATCATCACCGCACCGTAAAGTGCACTTCGTCCACCAGAACGACGCAAGTGTCCCCCCTTCATTTCTCACGAGGCTGGGCGATGGCCTCATGCTGACCGGAGGATGATGACAGATTGATTGACAGCCGCTTTGTAGACTAGGCTACGTAGGTCCACATACGCCGAGGTAGTCTAGGAATAGGACAAGCACCATCTGCTGATGTTGGTCTACGTAGCGCTATCCAGGTCTACCAGCCTCGACGGCGCCTATACCTCACCAACGCGAAGAGTGGCTTCGGGTTTCATGTCGCCGGTTTATGTCGCCGGCTCTGTCGACAGACAATTTTTTGACGAAATGACCGAGGCATCCACGAATTCCAACCAGCTCTACTATACCACATACTTCACTAGACATGGACCCCTCGTCACCACGATCACGACCGGATCCTATAACAAGTCATTTCCAGTGCTGGTGCTCACTGATCACGGTGATGATGCCCTTGTTCAAGAACTGGTTTACTTCGTGCACACGGGATTGAAAACGTGCGTGCCTTCTCGGGACGTGCACAGGCACTACATCAGTCCGCCTGGTGTTGGAACAACGTGCGTGCCTTCTCGACCTTGCCAGAAAATGCTTCTGGAGTTAAACCGAATTGATTAGACAATATCAATAAATGTGTCGTATTTGTTGTATTGTACGTGTCGCTCATCTAAAAATTTTATCTTACCCAAATTGTACGTACACGTGCCGTACAGGTGTCACCTACGCGCCGCGTTCGCAAACATCGACTCCCACGGTACGTGGGATCTGCCGAATGTTTTCTGAATAAAACGGTGACACTTCCGCTGCATAAAATAGGAAAGTCAACATGTAGAGCAAACTCGACATCATTGATCCCTGTGTGCTAGCAAAATCAACAATAAATACATCGCCAGCTAGGCCGCTTTGCTAACGTAACATGTACTGCCACCGCAATTCAATACACGAATGGATTTCCTTGTCATCTCTATTTTTTTATTCTTTTCTCCTCTGATGTGACGCTTTCACGAGAGCAACGTTTATCGATCAACTTGCTGCTCGTTCTTGTTCGTCGTTCGTTGGCATTCGCTCTTTTTCCCCTTCTTTCGTATTGCAATAAATTTTAGTTTATTTATTTATTTATTTATTTATTTATTTATTTATTTATTTATTTATTTATTTATTTATTTATTTTCAATACTGCTGCTCTCAGCTGAGAGCGTAGCAGTAGACAATACAAAAGTCAGTATATTATATGAAATGTTTACAGAACAACAACTATGCAAACTGAATGTAGAAACAAGAAGAGTTTACAGTGTTAAGAATGTTTATTGGACCGCTCTTAGCGACAATGCGCAATGCTGACAGTGAAGGCAAAGCACGGGCTCGAAGCGCGAGCGGCGTCCTTTCAGGAGAAGCCAAAGAGGACGACCCACTAGGAGGCGCTGGGAGCGACACCCATTAGTCAGTTCCCAGCTTCGCTACAACAGTAATATAGTACAGCAACAAACAGTGCTAACATAAATACATACGATGAACTTGCATACATTTATTACATCCCTGAAGTGAAACTGTGTAGGTTGAACACCATTTGTGAAATCAAACATAATGACATTCCATGAAAGTGTTTTAAGACAACAAAAGAAGGGAATTAGCCTGTATGTGTTCCTGCCTGTGCCAAGGGGAGGCAACCGACAAGTGTTGAAGGGGGATAGGAGTAGGCAGTATGGCATCTGATTGGGACAATACTAGTTCTGTGTACCTTTTCATTTTTATTGGCGAATTCCGAGAACGATTTTGGTGTTTGTGACAGATGGGTGTAGTGGATTCCATTCCCTAATGGCATGTGGAAAAATGAATGTTTCTCGCCCGAAGGAACTGCCGGACTTTATATAAAATTATTCATTCGTTTCAAAAGTTCATTGCTATATATATTCTGTTAATTATTTTCATGCTTTTGACGTGTAAGTCGAGATTCGGAAAACGAAATGTATTTCGATGCGCTTATCCTGAAACTGTTGTTAAGAATCTGAAGCAAAACTTTTAGGCGGGCTTCGTTTGCTCTTTCCGACAGCCTTTTAGATTAGATGCGTTTAGAAGGTTAGTTAGCGAGTCTGTGCGCCTGTACCTGTTGTGGATTAAAACATTTAAAATAGGACACGCGATAGCATACCTAGGAAAAGACCAATTATAAACGTAGTATAGCCATCAGTGTGTTCACAAGTATATTGATTTGATTTTGAAACGTTTTGCTATACGTATACTTCTTCATTTTCGCGTGAAGAAGACAAAGCCACCTCTATCAAACATTGCGACGAGATGAAGATTTTTTTTCTTTGATTTTCAGAATGTTGCAGTTTCTTTATTATTTAGTTTTCTTTGTTTTGTTCTGACGCTACTGAATATTAGTATTGAAGCAGTCGATTTTTTCGTCAGTCTGCATATATTAGACTCTGCCTCTGTACCTTAAATCTAATTTTAATTTCTTTTGCTTCAGAAGCAGCCGGTACACGAGTATTGTTCATGCTATTCATTGGCATGCTGCTCTGGAAAGTACGGCGAAATAAAAATAACGAATGCAGCTACCGTAAGCTGTCCTAAATGAGGGCCGGAATTTCGAGCGAATTTTCACTCAAAATCAGTCGCTCACGCACTTACTAGCTATAGGAAATAAGAAAGAAATGAAGAAGACATATTTTGCATGAATCAGCCTTCTAGGCGGAGATTACCTGAATACTTGTGCATTGCTTTCTTAAGCAAAATTTCGTTATATATTGTTCAATTTATGATGTCTTGGCTGAATTTACCATGTACGCGTCTGAAGCGCTCACAGTGCGGTACGCTTCGTTCAGTATTGACGTATGTTTAAGAGAAACGAAATTACAAGAACGGGCAATCTTTCAGGAGAAAATGAAGCTCCAAAATTGGAGCTTTGCTGCGAAATCCCCTCCAGTTTTTACCAGGAATGCACGAATTATGTGCCGTCACGTTCACCTGAAAAATATAAATCCTCTCGTTGATTTCTTGATATATCATAAACTGTCAAGTCAGTGAAGTACGGAACCATTTGAGCCTCATTGGGATTTCATTGTGGTCGACCGTTAAGAGAACCGCAGTATTCACGGTGAAATGAAACACTGAATGGCGCTTTCAGAAATGCATATCTAGAAACTTTGTCATGTATGTCTGTTTGTTCCTCACTTAATAATAGTGTCCTCCTCACTGCCATGCACGTTATCAATGCGCGCGTTTTTTCTATTTAGTTCCCTGATCTATCTATCTATCTATCTATCTATCTATCTATCTATCTATCTATCTATCTATCTATCTATCTATCTATCTATCTATCTATCTATCTATCTATCTATCTATCTATCTATCTATCTATCTATCTATCTATCTATCTGTTACACGGAATAGTTGGTACTATTACCTTTAACCACCCGAGAGAACTCTAACGCCTAGTTTACAGGTTCTGCAAAGGGGATATTGATTGCGAAGTTCATTTGATTGTAAGGTACGTTGTATGAAAAGGACAATAAACCTCACTTCACTGATTTCATTGATCTTTTTCTTTAAGTCTAGCATTTGCAAGCAATTACGTAAACCTTGAGTCTCTCTTACCGCGCCTTGTTTATAAATTAGGAAATAAGAGTTACCTTAAGAGTAATGTGTAGGCCAAGTACAAATCGCCTGAGTTGTTAAGATCCCTTAAAGCAAGCCTGCCTCCAAAAATCATTAAACAACCAGATGACTTAGTTACTAATTAACTAATTAATTTGTTAACTTTACCCTTATCTGTCACAACAACAGAACTCTTTCACCTGTTGTCCTCGTTTTTTTTTCGCAACTCACCATGTAGAATCACAACGTATGGAATTGCACAGCGCGGAATACAGGACGAAACACTTGAAGAAGCACTTGAAGCGCTGTGCAATTCCATACGTTATGAATCATGACCAACTAGCCCGCCTTTCCGTTTTGTTGTATTGTATTATATGTATTGTATGTATTAAATGTAGAAGGAGAGAGAGAGATGAAAAAAGGAAGGCCGGGAGGTTACCAGATCTTAGCATCTGGTTTGCTACCCAGCACTGGGGAGGGGAAATAGGGGCAAGAAAGAGGGTTAGAGAGAGCGAGGGAGAGGGAAAAAAAGAGGAGGAAAAAAAACGCACGTACACACACAAATAAAAAAAAACACAGGGACGAAGTTCTTCTTACAATCGTTCAAAAAGGCCGGTAGATCGCAAGAAGCGCAGTAGCGCTTGCATGGCCTTCTTCTGTGACGTTGCGTCTTGTCGATGACGTAGAATTCTTTCCTCCGACAAAGGTCGGTCGTCCAACTTGTTCAGCGCGTTGCAAAGAGATAGTCGCTGTGCACTGTACAGTGGGCAGTCGCAAAAAATATGTCTAATTGTTTCTGCGTTTCCACAGTGGTCACAGGCTGCGGTGTCGGCCATCCCAATGCGGAAAGCATAGGCGTTGGTAAACGCAACGCCCAACCACAGCCTACACAAAAGGGTCGCGTCTGCTCGGCGAAGCCTTGATGGGACTTGAAGACTTAATGTAGGGTCAAATGAGTGTAGTCGATCATGTTTGAAGTGTGGCTCATTCCATTGTGACGTGGTGCGTTGGCGAGCATGCAAACGAAGCTTCCGTGCAGCGTCGGTCCTAGAAATCGGTAGTAGTAGTTCATGGTCTTCTGCGTGGGCTGAGCGGGCAGCTTGATCGGCCCATTCATTGCCGATGATTCCGCAGTGACTTGGTAACCACTGAAAAGTGATTTGATGTCCTTTCTCAGTTAGGTGGTGGATAACCTCTGCTATCTCTAGTACCAGCTGTTCGTGCGGCCCGCGGCGTAAAGCTGACAGTAGAGACTGCAGTGCCGCCTTCGAGTCGCAGAAAATAGTCCACTTGTGCATCGGTTGGTCATTGACGAATTGTAACGCTTTATGAAGGGCCGCCAGTTCTGCTGCCGTCGATGTTGTTGCGTGAGATGTCTTGAATTTAATTGTCGTAACCAACCTTGGTATCACGACTGCTCCGGTTGAGCTGTTCGTCAGCACAGATCCGTCAGTGTAGATGTGGATGGAGTCTTGGTACTTTTCGTACAAGAGAAGTAAAGTGAGCTGCTTAAGTGCCGGTGACGACAAATCCGTTTTCTTCTGGACGCCAGGTACTGTAATGTTGATATTTGGTTGAGTAAGGCACCATGGAGGAGTCCGAGGTCTTGCGGCAGGAGTGAAGGAAGTTGGTATTGATTCACCATGGGCGGTCACTGTTTGGGAGTAAGATGTGCGTGGTCGGTCCACTGGTAGAGAGGCTAGGTGATGGCGGGGAGTGCGAGCAAGATGTCGTATATGTGTCCTCAGCACTTCAACCTCAATGTGTGTCTTGATGAGGTGTTCCCTTGCGATGGCTATAGTCGCGACTGTTGATGCACTCTGGGGCAAGCCTAGACAAATTCGGAGTGCTTGGGCCTGTACGCTTTGTATCATTCGTAGGCTTGTTTTGCTTGCGTTGGATAATGCAGGCAGGCTGTACCGTAGGAATCCGAGGAAAAGAACCCTGTATAGTCGCAACATAGCGGCTGTGGACATTCCCCATGTCTTGCCAGCGAAGAACTTGAACAAATGGCAGATGCCTGTCAACCGTTTTTTCATGTATGACACATGAGGGCTCCATGAGACGTCTCTATCAATTATAACACCTAGGAACTTGTACAATCGGAGGTAAGGTATTCTTTGGCCGTTTATCATTACGCTGTAGCTCTCTATTGGTTTGCGCGTAAATGCCACAAGTGCACATTTCTCAGAGCAAATTTCTAGACCTCTGTTACGGAGGTAAATAGTAGCTTCAGTGGCCGCTCTTTGAATTCGAGCTCGCAGTTGTAGACGTGTCACTGCAGACGTCCAAACGCAGATGTCGTCTGCGTTTGGACGTCTCCAAACGCAGATAGCTCCGTAGCCACTGAAACATCCGACCACCCGCTCCTACCTCTCCGAGAGCGGCGAGGATAGCTTCATGGGTGACGTTGCCATACGCCCCTTTAACATCAAGGAATAAAGAAGCGCAGAGACGCTTACGGCCTTTTTCGTGTTGTACGTAGGTGACCAGGTCGACGACGCTGTCAATCGATGACCGGCCACGGCGAAACCCTGTCATAGCATCTGGGTAGATGTTGTGATGCTCCAAGTACCATTCTAGGCGTCCTAGTACCATCCTCTCCATTATTTTGCCCACGCAACTAGCCAGTGCAATCGGGCGGTACGATGTTAGCACCAATGTGACTTGCCAGGCTTCAGTAATGTGACCAGGCCACTGGTCTTCCAGTTTACGGGGAGGGTGCCCTCTCGCCAGGGTTCATTGTATACCTCGAGGAGAGCAATTCTCGCACGCTCGCCAAGATGACACAGTGCTCTGTAGGAAATACCATCAGGTCCGGGTGCTGATGTCCGTCCACACAAAGCCAGGGCTGCTTTAAGCTCTTGGAGTGAAAAAGGTAGGTCCATGCGGTGGTCACGCGATATCGGGCAGCCGCTTGAAGGCGCGAAGTAGTTATTTGTGAGCTGGCTGGATAATTTGGCACAGAACTCGTCTGCCACGTCGACCTCCGATCGCGGTTGAGACAGGGCTAGAGCCTTAAATGGAGACCGCTGTACGGGGAGTGTCCGGAGCCCTCTTACTGTCGTCCACAAGTGTGATAAAGGCTTGCGGGGATCTAGCGACTCGCAGAAGGCAGCCCAACGTTGTGATTCTAACTTGTCTATCCGGCGTTGCATCTTCTTCTGTAAGCGTCTAGCGGTCCGTAAATCATCGATTGCTTTCGTGCGTCGGTACCTTCGTTCAGCACGTCGCCGGAGTGCCCGAATTCGCTCTAATTCGGCATCGAATTCCGTCACTTTCGAAGAGCATGTGATAGTGCACATCGTGTCTTGCACTGTACACTTTATTGCCTCTTCTAAGTCAAGTGAGATGTTGTTGTCTTGACATTGTTCTTCCATGAGCGATTGAAATTTGGTCCAGTCCACTCTTTGGATGGTGTCGCGTACCTTGAGAGGCGACAAATCTCTGATCTTCACATATGTAGCAGAGTGAGTGGAACGCTTGCCTTGTTGACCTCTGTAACTTTTTCCCGCCTTCCTATCTCTCTCTTTCTGTTTTTTTTTATTACAAGTTTATAAAAAGACAGTTAGTACGGAGACTACAATCACGAACACACACGACCACAACCTAACCACTCAAAGACATTTTAAGCTGCATAGCGAAATGCAGACCCACACGAGCGCTTTCACGCGTCGGCTCTGCAGAAAACACCCTGTAGGGTTCAATAACCTCGTGGGAGTAGCTTACTTGTTGCATATTTTCTACCACATGTAGAGCCTTGTGAGGAATCTCTCGCGAGTGCTGGAGACAGACCGGGCGATCGCTTTCTCCTCTGAGACAGGAAATGGGCATAGCGCCTCAGCCGAAAGTGCTTCTCTTATTTGCATACCTTGAAGGACCGCTCCCTCGTGAAGCCCAGAAGTTTCTCCCAGAATAATGCAAAGCTATCCATCACCGCCATCGGTGAGGATTTAGGACGTCCGTCAGTCTCTTTCCGAGCGCCTCGTAAGTTACACTGGCGTCTTCTGTACGACTGACAAACTTTCAAGCTACGTTTGAGATACTGCGCCGAATGTTTTCGTACATGAGAAATCCTGGTATAGAATACGTTTCTGCATAAATCGATGTGTAGTTGGTTCTCAAGTTCTACGTAAATGTGGCCTTTCTCGGCGCATCTTTCCTTTTTTTCTTTGTGTGTGTGCGTACGTGTGTGTGTGCGTGTGTGTGTGTGTGTGTGCGTGTGTGTGTGTATGCGCGTGCGTGTGTGCGCGCGTGTGTGTGTGTGTGCGCGTGTGTGTGTGCGTGTGTGTGTGTGTGCGTGTGCGTGCGTGTGTGTGTGTGCGTGTGCGTGTTTGTGTGTGTGTGTGTGTGCGTGCGCGTGTGTGTGCGTGTGTGTGTGTGTGTGTGCGTGTGTGGGTGTGTGCGTGTGCATGTGTGTGCGTGTGTATGCGCGTGCGTGCGTGCGCGCACGCGTGTGTGTGTGTGTGTGTGCGTGTGTGCGTGTGCGTGTGTGTTTGTGTGCGTGCGTGTGTGCGTGTGTGTGTGCGTGTGTGTGTGTGTGTGCGCGCGCGTGTGTGTGTGTGTGTGTGTGTGTGTGTGTAAGCCGTACACTCAAGTAGCCTTGCTTGCCAAGGATATGTGCTAATGCTTGCGTGTGATCGATGCAAGAACGGATAACTGCGTCGGTAAGGAAACAAAAACCCGTTTGTTTGTTTGTTTGTTTGTTTGTTTGTTTGTTTGTTTGTTTGTTTGTTTGTTTGTTTGTTTGTTTGTTTGTTTGTTTGTTTATACTGTCAACCCCAAGCTGGGGTTTTTACAGGAGTGGAAAACACATACAATGAAATAGCATACACATAAATGCTGAAATTCAAGCGAAAAAAAAGAAAGAAATGGTCATGAAATACGTTACAAAATAGAGACATACAGCAAACACAGGCATTTACACTAAAAGACAAAATTAAACACAGGCATGTGCACTTGCATTCTGCGCATTGAAAACAACAATTAACAAAGCGAGAGGCAATATACATTGACATCGTGAATTATAGGAATAAAAAAATAACAAAAAAATACTATGACGCATCTGTTTCGGAGAAAATAAGCGATTCTAAAGCTGCTGAAAACGCTGTGATAGAGGAAGACATCGCGACTGTGTTTGGTAGTTTATTCCATTCTTTAATTGCCCTCGGAAAGAAGCTGTATTTAAATGCGTCGTTTCGGGTGGCTGGTGGCTGTATATATAAAGTGTGTTTGTGTCTAGAGCGCGGATCTGGAGAAATTTCAAAGAAATCTAATGAGTTAATTTTAACCTGATTACGAATAATGAGGAATAGAAATTTCAAACGGTCATACTTAGTTCTAAGTTCTAAGGCTTGTAGGTTTGCACGGTTGCAAAGTTCGGAAGCAGAATGCATGCGTTGATATTTATTGAATATAAACCTGGCAGCCATTCTTTGAACTTTCTCCAGTTTATATAGGTTAGTGGTGGTGTGAGGGTCCCATACTATTTTCGAATATTCAATTATTGGTCGTACTAGCATTTTGTACGCAAGACTTTTCACTTCGGGTGTTGCGTCATGTAACCTTCGCCTCAGACCCCATAGAGTTTTGTTTGCCTTTCTACAGGTGACGTCTATGTGAGTATTCCACCTCAAATCTGGAGTGAATATTAGCCCTAAATATTCATATTCTGTTACCCTTTTTAGATCGTGGGAACCAATATTGTAATTATATTTGAGAGGTACCTTTTTTCTTGTTATGCTCATGCAAACTGATTTTACGGGGTTTAGAGTCATCTGCCATTCATTACACCATAGTAAAATTTTGTTTAAGTTGTTGTTCAGGTCTACCTGGTCTCTCAGGGATGTGATCTTGTTATATATAACGCAGTCATCTGCAAACAATCTCACGGGAACAGACAAATCTGAGGGCAGGTCATTTATAAAAATAAGAAATAAAAGAGGCCCCAGAACACTGCCTTGAGGCACGCCGGATCTAACGGGTCTGGACGTCGATTTAATTTTATTTATTTTTACGTACTGTGTACGAGAATAGAGGTATGAAATGAACCATTGAGTAATATTTGACTTTCTGAATATTAAAGACGATAGTCTTTCTTGGGATACTTAAACGGAGAAATTTTGGTCTGTCTTTCTGTCTTTCTGTTTGTCGGCACATCCCTCGATTCAGCCACTCGGCCAAAGTTGAACCACTTGCCCAAGGGCCAGCCCTCTTGAACTGGTACGGCTGTTCATACTTGTGAACGTTGTCCATCAAAAAGTAAATATCATGCATATCTGAGGTGCAACATCACTAGGTAAGTATTACATGGCGTGTTCCTTTAATAGAAAATGCATACATACGCAATTTTAAGGACCCTAGTTTCTTAAGCTGCGCTGAAATTTGCCTTCCTCCGTGCCCTCCGCTCGAGCTCATTGTTGTGTTTCGGTTTCGGTTCTGTATTGCACTGTACGAATGCCATGGGTTGGTGTTGAAAAACTTTAGTTTTGAGAAGGCCAAGAATTAAGGTGAAAAAAATATCTAAAAAATGAAAAAGCAGCGTTGTGGGCGGCCTTCATGCTGCCGGTTGTGGGTGCCGCTCTGGCATTCCAGTTTTACCCAGACGACGTGTAAATAAAAGAGTGTGTGGAGAGTACTCGTTGAGTGCGGACATTTCTTCTGCTTCAGCGCTTTGCGCCAAACCGCGTGTTCGGGCTGGCTGGCGTCCCCACCGGTCGCGTTGGTCACCGCCGGTCTTCGCCTGCTGCTGCGCCGGGACTACCAGCACGCAACACAGCACTCATGTTTCCCGACGTATTGCCAGATGGCGTCCATATCTCACACAGCGCCTCTTCTATCGTCTTTACACGACATTTGCAGCGAAGCACGCAGATACGCGGCCAATTTTTTCATTTACTTTTAGTAAGAGTTTGGGATGCGAGACCTTATCGAAGGCTTTGGCGAAATCTAAGAATATTAGATCAATCTGTTCCCGTCGATTAATTGCCTGCGCAAAATCGTGAACTGTAACAACAAGCTGCGTTACTGTAGATAATCCCCTTCGAAAGCCGTGTTGCACTGGTGATAATAAATTGTGAGTGTCTAAATAATTAGAGAGATGCTTACACATTATATGCTCAAGCAGTTTGGAGCAGGTACTCGTAAGAGAGATAGGCCTGTAGTTACCCACTTTTGTGAACTGGTATTATTTTAGCTTCTTTCCAGGCTAGAGGAAATGAGGCCTGATTAATTGAAGTTTGAAAGATTATAGTAAGATACTTTGCGACCCATTGAGCATATCTATATAGAAACTCGTTCGGAATGCCGTCTGGACCAGGGGATTTCTTAATGTCAATGTGTAGAAGAAGGTTTAACACTCCCTCTTCGTTGATTAACGGGTCGGATACCGGAGGGCGATTGGAAGCGTCAGAAAGGGACGGAAGGGCACCATCATCTTCGGTGAAAACAGAAGAAAAAAAAGAATTGAAACTTTCCGCGCGTTCAAGGGCAATTTTTTCATCGACCGGTTTATTCTGTTTCTCGCACGGGTGTACATACCTCCAGAATTGGCTAGGTGCTTCGTACAGAAATTTTTTCAAAGTTACATTAAAAAATCTTTCCTTAGATTCCTTGACAAGACGATTTAGATCAAGCCTCATGTTATGAAGTGAAGTCTTGTTCTGGGCACTTGGATCACGAGAACAAGCTTTTCTCTTCCTTTTAATCCTCCGTTTGACATGAATTATATCTCTCGTGATCAAAGGGTTATTTCTTTTACACTTTTTAAAACTCTTAGGGATAAACCGCCTAATGCATTCCATTGTTATATTATGAAAATATTCCCACAAGGAGTCAGAGCTACCATTTTATTCATAAATAGCAGTGAAGTTACCAAACGACCTTTCAAGAAAATCCAAAACACTAACATCATCGGCAGCTTCAAAGTTCAGATAAGGGATGCCCGATTTCTGCTGTGAGGTGCACGACGACATGCTCATGGACAGTATAATCATCTTGTGGTCTGATAAACCCTCTTCAACAAGGCAATCATTCACATATGAAGTCAACGCATTGGATAATAAAATTAAATCAAGTACAGAGGACCGTGTTGCACATACTCTAGTGAACTCATTTACAACCTGATGTAAACTGAAAGAGAATATTAAGTCGAGAAATAAGTCACAAGAAGCATCATGTGAGTCGACGGCCACATGCGAATGCCAATCAATAGCCGGAAGATTGAAATCACCTAGTAAGATGATATTGTCTTTTTCTCTAAAGTGGCTGTCCATGAATCTTCTTAGTTGCAAAATGTACTCAACAGGGGAGTTTGGAGGTCTGTAGACCCCGCCTATAAACACTGCGCGATTATTTAGTTTTGTTTTAATCCATGCGGCCTCAATACCATCTGCTGCGTCGAGGGAACTATAAATAATGCCTTTCTTGACTAAGCGAGCAACTCCACCCCCTCTTCCATCACGATCCCTCCGAGCCATTGCGTAACCCGGTGGAACGATTTCAGTATCAGGTATAACTTCGTGCAACCATGTTTCCGTGATTAAAATAATATCAGGTTCGTGATCGATAACCAAGGCTTCTAGCATATGTGATTTATTTGATACACTTCGGGCATTTAAGTTGATTATTTTAAAATTATCTTTCTGACCCTGTGCCTGTCACTTATCACGTGTTGCAGCATCATTTCCAAGCTTGCATCTTTCGGCACGCGCTTCATTCCAGCAGTAAAGAGTATTGTTTACCCTCGACTTATCAAAAACAAGTTTTACCTTCTTTCCTGCCTTTCTTTCTTCGATAGCAGAGTCCCAAAGTTTTTTCTTATTCCCTGTACTCTTTTCGAGAAGTCCTCGCCGATACTGTAATCCGTATCCTTCAGTCTTGAGCACCTCTGCAAGACTTTCATTTTATCCCTCTAGTCTGCCAGCCTAAGGATGACGGGGCGAGTTTTGCCAGAATTTTTTTTTCCTATCCTATGAATTCTCTCAATAGACGTTATGTTTAGCTTTAGGGTAGGGCTAAAGATTTCATCGTTTACTTTTTTTAGTAGAGTTTCTTCTTTTTCATTCTCATCTTCTGCTACTCCTCTTAGATAAGGTTGTTTCTTCTCGAACGATTTTCCAAATCGTCCACCTGATCAAGCAGACTAGATGATTTGTCACAACATTCAGCCACAATTGTTTCAAGAGTTGCGAGCCTGTTGCGAGTCTCATCTAAGCTTTGCACCTTAGCCTCAATAACAAGAAGCCGATTTTGCATGTCTAGGATTCTAGTTTCAAACGAATTTTGCTTTTCTTGAACCGCTATTAGTTTAGACAAGATTTCTTTTTGGTTCTGGAGCATTTCTTTGCATACTGCGTCCGTTATAGGCCCCGGATTCAGCTCGACATCGCCAGAAAGACTCAACAACAGACCCACAATAGAAAAACAGTCACATACACAGTCAGCCAAAAACTTGTGGACACGGCAGCACTATAAGAGCTATGAAATCGCTACGGAAGCTATCCTTCCGGATAGCTTCCGTACATGAAGCGCACCATGTTTCGATCCAAGTTTAGCACATGGCGGTACTGTTTACATGCTGCCTAGGTATACAAAATTCTCCGGCACCGCATCAGGCGATGTTCACTTCTAATATACTTTTGCCAAAATTGCGTCTACTTAATAAACTACGAAACATTGGCTATCCGATTTCCGAATGTAACCTTCCCATTTATCTATCGAGACTAGACACTTTCGCATGCCCATTTAGCGTATTACGTAATATCTGTAACAGATTCGCGTATACACATATGTCAAATATTTCTATGCTTTGGGTTCTTTATTGTCGCTCCATATTATGTGGTTAAGCTGAAGGTGAAACCAATTTCTGTAGTGTCATGGAACTGCAAAGACAAGATGGGAGCCGACAGATGGAAGCACAAAGTGGGATATGTTGAACGAACAGGAGAAAGCGCCTCAACCAGGATGTCATGGATATTATGGACATTAGCGCATTAACTTAGGGACAAGGCGTAGACATAAACAATTCGAAGTACGAGCTAACTATTTATTTCGATCAGCTTCGTCATGCATAGACATACATATTAGTGCCACGGTTACAAAAACAAGATAACAGGGCAACCACACTGCACATGCGCATCTTAACGTTCCCACTCGCAACACTACTGTTTAGTGTTTTAACACGATAGCGCTGAAGAGCTCGTTTCGCAGTAATTCCGGTGTTGGTGTCGGCGTCGTTGGTTGTGAGCGAAAAATCATCATCTTGTATCAAATAAATAAAAAGTCACAGTTTCGCCGCAACGGCGAGGCAATGAATGCGATAGCAATAAATTGGAATGTAACGCGAAGAACGGAAAGCAGCTCGAAATTGCCAGCGCGTCGCTCGAGCCCAAAGGACGCACGAAAAGAACGCACACAGGACGAGCGCGAAATATCATGCGTCACAGCTCGACACTGGAAGCGCACTGCTCAAACATAAAGCAGGACGCACGAAACGAACGAACAGGTACACACAGGACGAGCGCGAACGAACTGTACCAGTCGTTACTTATTTCCGTTTGAACAGCGCGCCTCTTTCGCAAACGCGGCCGCTGCAGCGTCGAAGCGACCTTCGTACGTTCTGTCACTTCAGCGCAGACATCGCCGGGAGAGCACAAGACATACAACCCCCCGCTCCCCCGCCAGCCGCCCCCTTCTTTCCTCAAGATAAGCGCACGAAGGCGACCACGTTCGCAGGAACGGGGTCACGATCTTTAAAGCGCGCCACGCGCGGACATCGCGCCATCTACGTGGTAACTCAGAAAGGATACTGATGTAAGAGGTGTATATAAACAAGACGAGCGCGAACTGTGACAGTTGTTACTTATTTCTGTTTGAACAGCGCGCTCCTTTCGCAAACGCGGCCGCTGCAGCGAGCGAAGCGAAGCACCCCACTGGCCGCCCTTTCTTTCCTTGAGATAAGCGCACGAAAGCGACGACGCCCTGTAGAGCGAACAGCAACGGCGTTCGCAGGGGCGGGGCGACGATATTTAAAGCGCGCGCGCACGTCGCGCCATCTATGTGGCCACAAAGAAAGCATCCTGAAAAACATGGTGTATATAAATAGCTCGCCGTTAGCAGGCTGAAAAACTGTGCTGTCGTGGCCTAACGTCTAACGCGGCGGGCTGCAAAGCGAGAGGTCGCCCGTTCGATTCCGCGCGTCGGGAAGAATTTCTGAATTATTTTTCTTTGTGGCTTTTCTATATATATATATATATATATATATATATATATATATATATAAATACGGTGAATGACGGCGGCCACCGACGGCAAAAATCAGCCGAGACTTCATATAATTGCTATCGCAATAATAAAAAAATCTTAAGTTCGGGTGGGAATCAAACCCAGGCCATCGGCGTGGCAAGTACGTGTTCTTTTTTTTCTTTATTACATCTACAGAGTCACTCCATTGCTTGGAATTGCACTGAAATTAACTTTAATGTTTCACAAACATACTCGTCCCGTGTACAGGTGTCACAGTACTAGATGTAATATCGCAGTAAAACGGGGTACAAGCGTATATTGCCATCGGGCGTCACACCATGTGAACTGCATTACGAGTTGGTGGTTTAAAGCTGGCCACCCATTACAAAAGGTACACACATTACTGCGCGCATTCCCTTACGAACATGTAGTGGGTGCTTCGCAACTTCGAAAAAGTATCACGTGCGTAATTGCTGCTGGTTTAAAGCATGCCACCCACTACAAAAGGCCTTACACATTAGTGCGCGCATTCTCTTACACACACGTAGTGGGTGGGTACACTGTTGTCATAAAAGTGCTGTTGAAGAGGGCGGAAACATTTACCTTTACTATAGGTATGCCGAGTGTGTGTGTGTGTGTGTGCGTGTGTGTGAGACCGGACGAATGAACATAATGACAAGCGAAACAGAGCACGATGAGGATGGGGTCGGATATCGCTATCGCGTTCAACTCTTAAAGGTGAAGCTTAAGCGTCCCCCACTTTAATAATTGTTAGTTCGATGCAAACACTATACCCCAAATTGTGATTGAGTAGTGTTGTCAGGCACTTGTCTTCAGACGGTGGCGGCCTGGGTTCAAGCCAGGCTTCGCCAAGGCAACCTATGTTGTTTTTTTTATTAAAGTGAAAGCCTTAGACACCTACGAAAATTGGCTGTCGGCGTCCCGCGTCGGCGGTGTCAAGACGAGTGATGAAAATATTATCATCAGGTGATGACGTCACAGATCGCCAAAATTTGTCACGTCATCACATCACATCATCGGTTGGTCAAAGGTGGACCGATCACGGAGGCAGTGCAAAACCAAGTCAGATGCAGAAAGCTTGCAATAACTCCGATCCTGGAGGCAGCGCGAAACAACGTTATGTGCAGAAAGCTTTCGGAGGGCGGCGGGGCTGAGAATAAAAATAGGATGGCTTTCGCTTCGAGTCGTTAGTTTAATGAGTAAGGAACCCGTCAGTTTTTTGGGGCGAAGTTCCTTAAGGCGGCACCCGTTCGTCCCTCGTAGTCGTCGTCGTCGTCGTCGTAGTAGTAGTAGTAGTCGTAGTCCGTAACAAGTCTTACGCTTTGACCTCCAAGGTGGCGCCGGTGGGAGATTTTTCCTGTGCGTTGTTGAACAATAAAAAATTCGCAGCGTGCGCGTTAGCTAAAAGCCGACTTCTTCTGTCTCTCATTCCCATTAGCAGCCATTGTTTACCTCCAAGGTAGTGCCTGGTGAGATTTCTCCTGTGCGTGATTAAACAATAAAAATTTTGTTCAAAACGCCGTTGATTGATGAAATAAACCAACGAAAGACGCCAGATGTTTTGTAAAAGCAAAACGAAAGAACGCCAGATGTTTCTAAAGCAAAACGAAAAGACGCCAGCTGCTTAACGAAAGACGCCAGATTTTTCTAAAGCAATGGTTTTCTAAACAATGAAAATTCACAGCGTACATGTAAAATTAAAGTGAGCTGCAAGTCGTCATAACTCATCGAACCTTTAGTATAAACAACGGTGTAAGAATAAGTTAGGTGCTGACACTCGCCGCTCCGCTTGAGGAGAGGGCGCGGGCAGATTGTGTTCGCCGATGACCTTGAGCCACGAGGAGTTTTCGCGGCGCGCGTTGAGATGGCGCTACGGTCAGGGGTCTCAGGGGCTCGCGTGGCGCTCATTGTGAAATTCGCGCGCAAAGAAAGATCTTCCGGAAAGCTTTGTGTGCATGGCATTCTGTGATTTATAAACGCGTTGCCCTGTGCCTGTGAGCCCTCTCTGTGCATTTGTTTTGCTTATTCGTGTATTGTGATTGAGTGCATGCAGGTATACCTCGACGCTGTGTATGATGCCGAGTACCCTTTTGCGGCCTTGTCGCAGGCTGCGCCTCGAAATGGACAAAAAAGCGTGTGTCGCTTTTCAAGGCTCCGCGTGAACCAGATCACTTAGATAAGTGGCGACGGGCGATTCCGAGAGCAGACCGAGTTTTTGAGCCTACTACCATGTGCGCGCGAAGCATTTCCCGGAAGAAGCGATCTCTCCAACATATAATGCAGAGTACAAGGGAAACGTCCTGTTGCACGCCCGAAAGAAACCTACGCTCTCTTCGGATGTTGTGCCTAGCATTTTCCACTGCTGCTCAAAATACCTCACCGTGCAGCAAAGAACCAGGAAAGCTCCCCGAAAACGGCAGGCTCTACTGCCGACTTTTCGGAAGCGACGGCGGCCAGAAGGTTCAACTGCTTCGGAAGTGCCTTACCCGACCGCTGAATGTACGCCACATCTATTGCACGTAGAGACAGCGACTCCATGGCATGGCGATGCTGAATCAACGGGCACACAATGCAAGAGGCTGCGCTTCGACTACTGCTGCGACGAGCCTCCTCCACGTGAAGAACGGGAGGCTTCTGAACACAACACCAATAGTGTGAGTGGCCTGTGCGCTTCACGTCGTCATCAAGGCGCAAAGCTAATTTCTTGTTTTAAATTTAGATGCACTTTCTGAGCTGCCTCGTCTATGCCTATTAGGACCAAGAAATATTAAATGTTGTAGAATAATCAGTGAACAAATAGTCTCGTGATACATTGGTTGAAACTTGTATGACCAAGTTTTGTTTTTCGTTCAGTTTGCTAAGCAACTAGAGCGCAACAGCGATATCCGCACGCACGCACGCACGCACGCACGCACACACACACACACACACACACACACACACACACACACACGTGCGCGCGCACACACAAACACGCACGAGCGCACACACAAACACGCACGCACACAAATGCATACACATACGCACGCACGTGCGCTCACACACACCCGCACGCACACACATGCATACGTACGCACGCACGCAAATGCACACACGAGCGCGTACTCACACAAATGCACACGCGCGCATGCACATGCCCTTACACACGCGCACGCACACATGCACTCACACACACGCAGGCAGACACACACACTCACATTACACACACGGGCGCACACACACGAGCAAGCACGCAATGCACACGCACACAAATGCATACACACGTACGCACACAAACGTATGCACACACGCGCACACACACATGCACTCACACACGCAGGCACACACACATACACACGCTCACACACACGCGCGCGAGCACACACTCGCAATACACACACGCGCGCACACACACGAGCTCGCACGCACACTATCGCTTTCCTTATCGTTAGCGTGCTTTCGCTCTTCGATGGAGACTGCCGCAAGGTAGGCCAGACCGCAAGCGCGCTCGAGCTGCTATCCTTATTGCAACTACCTCGAATTTTCACTCACGGCCAACGCTGATTTTTTGCTCAGAACCAAACACGCTGACGCCAACGCCGCCGACACCGGAATTTCAGCGAAACGAGCTCTTTAATGCGGTCGCGTCAAAATGCGACCGCTCTCCAGACCAACGCTTGCTGCTGTCGGAACATTTATATGACAAGAAAGCTGTTGGGAAATAATCTTCACATACAATTAGAAAATCAATTTCGTTACTGCGGAATCCCAGTGTACTAATCTATTCACATCTGTGTACATAAGTATGTCGAGCGTAATAAACAAGCGAGGCTCCGCAGCAATAACCTACTACGCGCGGTCGGCGCCTTTCCCCGATGAGCCCCCGTATGTTAGCGCCACCTGTCGCAGCCAAAAGGAAACAGCTAGCCAAGGCGGCGAACACAATCTGGACGCGGCGCCGGCGGCAGAGTCATCACCTAACTTATTCTTACACCGTGGTATAAACGCGCCCGATCTCACGTCGGTGATGATGTACTGGGCAGAATTCACGGAAGATTCACGGTTTACCGATGAACCTCCGCAGCTTCGCCCACTCATCATCATTCACTCCATGGATATGCTGTGATTTTTTTTATTTGTTCACTCCCACCTTCAACCACACATCTCCTCCACGGTCTATCACGTGACCTCCTTCTCTTTGCCCTCTCACAAGCCACCTCCTTTCCCCCTGATCACGCGACCTATTTCAGTGAACGCCAACGACATCGGGCCCCGAAGAGGAGCTTCGCTGTAATACCATTCCAAAACCTGTGCCTGATCAACATCTCCAAAAGAGGGCAATCTGTTTCGACCGGGACTTACTTGTGTAGTTCAATTAAGAACGAAGTTGTATCGCGTTGAACGCGAGTCTAAGAAATTCAAATTATGACGTCATCAGTACCGGCTGTTTCCGTAATGAGAAGTTTAATAAACCTGCTATGTAACGAAAACCGATAAAACCGGTACTAGTTTTTCAGTGACGCATTGAGGATATTCGTCTAATTCCCGCACGTACATCGAGGCACATTCGGAACGACTGCATAACCCAGTAACTGATTGGACTTTTTTCCTATGGATTCGATTACACAGACGCAGAGCTCTCCCTAAATGACCTAAATGACCTAAATGACCTCAGGT
>NC_051180.1:108085519-108145518 GCF_013339695.2 Rhipicephalus sanguineus
TTGAACAATAAAAAATTCGCAGCGTGCGCGTTAGCTAAAAGCCGACTTCTTCTGTCTCATTCCCATTAGCAGCCATTGTTTACCTCCAAGGTAGTGCCTGGTGAGATTTCTCCTGTGCGTGATTAAACAATAAAAATTTTGTTCAAACGCCGTTGATTGATGAAATAAACCAACGAAAGACGCCAGATGTTTTGTAAAAGCAAAACGAAAGAACGCCAGATGTTTCTAAAGCAAAACGAAAAGACGCCAGCTGCTTAACGAAAGACGCCAGATTTTCTAAAGCAATGGTTTTCTAAACAATGAAAATTCACAGCGTACATGTAAAATTAAAGTGAGCTGCAAGTCGTCATAACTCATCGAACCTTTAGTATAAACAACGGTGTAAGAATAAGTTAGGTGCTGACACTCGCCGCTCCGCTTGAGGAGAGGGCGCGGGCAGATTGTGTTCGCCGATGACCTTGAGCCACGAGGAGTTTTCGCGGCGCGCGTTGAGATGGCGCTACGGTCAGGGGTCTCAGGGGCTCGCGTGGCGCTCATTGTGAAATTCGCGCGCAAAGAAAGATCTTCCGGAAAGCTTTGTTGTGCATGGCATTCTGTGTATTTATAACGCGTTTGCCCTGTGCCTGTGAGCCTCTCTGTGCATTTTGTTTTCTTATCGTGTATTGTGATTGAGTGCTGCAGGTATACTCGACGCTGTGTATTTGCCGAGTACCCTTTGCGGCCTTGTCGCAGGCTGCGCCTCGAAACTGGACAAAAAAGCGTGTGGTCGCTTTTCAAGGCCTCCGTGAACCAGATCACTTATATAAGTGGCGACGGGCGATTCCGAGAGCAGACCGAGTTTTTTGAGCCTACTACCATGTGCGCGCGAAGCACGTTCCCGGAAGAAGCGATCTCTCCAACATATAATGCAGAGTACAAGGAAACGTCCTGTTGCACGCCCGAAAGAAACCTACGCTCTCTTCGGAGTTGTTGCCTAGCATTTTCCACTGCTGCTCAAATACCTCACCGGCAGCAAAGAACCAGAAAGCTCCCCGAAACGGCAGGCTCTACTGCCGACTTTCGGAAGCGACGGCGGCCAGAAGGTTCAACTGCTTCGGAAGTGCCTTACCCGACCGCTGAATGTACGCCACTATATTGCACGTAGAGACAGCGACTCCTGGCATGGCGAGCTGAATCAACGGGCACACAATGCAGAGGCTGCGCTTCGACTACTGCTGCGACGAGCCTCCTCCACGTGAAGAACGGGAGGCTTCTGAACAACCCCAATAGTGGAGTGGCCTGTGCGCTTCACGTCGTCATCAAGGCGCAAAGCTAATTTCTTGTTTTAAATTTAGATGCACTTTCTGAGCTGCCTCGTCTATGCCTATTAGGACCAAGAAATATTAAATGTTGTAGAATAATCAGTGAACAAATAGTCTCGTGATACATTGGTTGAAACTTGTATGACCAAGTTTGTTTTCGTTCAGTTTGCTAAGCAACTAGAGCGCAACAGCGATATCCGCACGCACGCACGCACGCACGCACGACACACACACACACACACACACACACACACACACACGTGCGCGCGCACACACAAACACGCACGAGCGCACACACAAACACGCACGCACACAAATGCATACACATACGCACGCACGTGCGCTCACACACACCCGCACGCACACACATGCATACGTACGCACGCACGCAAATGCACACACGAGCGCGTACTCACACAAATGCACACGCGCGCATGCACATGCCCTTACACACGCGCACGCACACATGCACTCACACACACGCAGGCAGACACACACACTCACATTCACACACGGGCGCACACACACGAGCAAGCACGCAATGCACACGCACACAAATGCATACACACGTACGCACACAAACGTATGCACACACGCGCACACACACATGCACTCACACACGCAGGCACACACACATACACACGCTCACACACGCGCGCGAGCACACACTCGCAATACACACACGCGCGCACACACACGAGCTCGCACGCACACTATCGCTTTCCTTATCGTTAGCGTGCTTTCGCTCTTCGATGGAGACTGCCGCAAGGTAGGCCAGACCGCAAGCGCGCTCGAGCTGCTATCCTTATTGCAACTACCTCGAATTTTCACTCACGGCCAACGCTGATTTTTGCTCAGAACCAAACACGCTGACGCCAACGCCGCCGACACCGGAATTTCAGCGAAACGAGCTCTTTAATGCGGTCGCGTCAAAATGCGACCGCTCTCCAGACCAACGCTTGCTGTCGGAACATTTATATGACAAGAAAGCTGTTGGGAAATAATCTTCACATACAATTAGAAAATCAATTTCGTTACTGCGGAATCCCAGTGTACTAATCTATTCACATCTGTACATAAGTATGTCGAGCGTAATAAACAAGCGAGGCTCCGCAGCAATAACCTACTACGCGCGGTCGGCGCCTTTCCCCGATGAGCCCCCGTATGTTAGCGCCACCTGTCGCAGCCAAAAGGAAACAGCTAGCCAAGGCGGCGAACACAATCGGACGCGGCGCCGGCGGCAGAGTCATCACCTAACTTATTCTTACACCGTGGTATAAACGCGCCCGATCTCACGTCGGTGATGATGTACTGGGCAGAATTCACGGAAGATTCACGGTTTACCGATGAACCTCCGCAGCTTCGCCCACTCATCATCATTCACTCCATGGATATGCTGTGTTTTTTTTATTTGTTCACTCCCACCTTCAACCACACATCTCCTCCACGGTCTATCACGTGACCTCCTTCTCTTTGCCCTCTCACAAGCCACCTCCTTTCCCCTGATCACGCGACCTATTTCAGTGAACGCCAACGACATCGGGCCCCGAAGAGGAGCTTCGCTGTAATACCATTCCAAAACCTGTGCCTGATCAACATCTCCAAAAGAGGGCAATCTGTTTCGACCGGGACTTACTTGTGTAGTTCAATTAAGAACGAAGTTGTATCGCGTTGAACGCGAGTCTAAGAAATTCAAATTATGACGTCATCAGTACCGGCTGTTTCCGTAATGAGAAGTTTAATAAACCTGCTATGTAACGAAAACCGATAAAACCGGTACTAGTTTTTCAGTGACGCATTGAGGATATCGTCTAATTCCCGCACGTACATCGAGGCACATTCGGAACGACTGCATAACCCAGTAACTGATTGGACTTTTTTCCTATGGATTCGATTACACAGACGCAGAGCTCTCCCTAAATGACCTAAATGACCTAAATGACCTCAGGTTTCGCTCGGCGGGCCTTGGAGTCGATCAATTGAAACATAATTATTACCGCTGTTTATGGGGAGGCTGAAGGCGTCTGCAAGTAAGGCAGTCACTCAGGCTTTCTTCATGCGGTCAATCAATAATTTCCTTTATATTATATATATATATTATATATATATATATAATATATATATATATATTATATATAATATATGTGTGTGTGTGTGTGTGTGTGTGTGTGTGTGTGTGTGTGTGTGTGTGTGCGTAACGCTAGAGGTGAGAGACGTGCCGTGGCTCATACACCATACTTTTATTCTATTCACGCGCACTTCTTCATCGGCTTTTAACAGCCCTTCCTTCCTTCTTACGTCACAGGATTCCCCTCCCACCGAAAGAATGCGCGAGCTACAAACAAAAAAGATGAAGAAGCACAGTCTCATAAGCGAAAAAATGTCAAAATGCGGAGTAGTTGCACGTCACAGGGAGTTCCGTAAACTCGCACCATAATTCACAGGATGAGCCAGCAGTCCGGGTATATCAAGGAGTGTTCTGTGGGCGAGGCTGGCTGCTGTGTTCAGGATAACATAAACATGCCTTGAACGTGGACACTGATGATGACAGAGCTGGTAATTGTGCGAGGAATGAAGGAGGTTCTAAGACTTTGTAGGATCGACAGCTGGGATTTTGCAGGCGTCTTATTCTTCGTAGTGAATGGTACACACGCCGTGCATGCAGTTTGCGTGCCCGTTGATTGAGGCTGATTGGGCGCTGCCTGTCTTCCTGCAAAGTACAAGGGGTGGTTTCGTGTTTTTTTTTGGGCGTTTTATGTGGTGGTGTCGCAGTTGTTTTAATCGAAGGTGCAATCTGATCGTTGGTGCAGAAGGGGTCCATGACGATGGTCCTTTCGGTGGTGTCTTCTCCTCGGGCTTCTTTTCAGACCATCTTCTTCAAGCCGTGAGCGAGGTTTCGATGACATTTTCTTTCGTCGTTGCCCATGATGAAGTGTGCGTTGTAGTCGCTTGATTTCGTCGACTTGCTTGTGCTTGTCTCGCTGATGAGGCAGCCCTTTAGGAACATGACTCTGATTTTTTTTACACTTTGATGTGATGTCCACTGGCTGGCTGGTGCTCGGTGGGCTGTCGTGTTGCTTGTCAGGCAGTGAAGGCTTGGTCAGTGGTAAATGCATGTCACCTTGCGGAACTACCGAGCTAGGTCCTCCTGAAGCATCAACTTCTGCGGAAGGGCATTTGCTTGGCAGGGTACTTTCCGGATACTTTAGCTTGTCTGTCGCGTACGTAGCGAGCTCGTGAGAGTTACAGGCAATAGAAGAGCCACTTGACGTAAAACTAGAGGGTGGACCACGTATTCAAGACGAGTTGTGAAGCGAGTCGGGTAGTGAATATTGACTCGATTTTTTAGCGGAGTGTACAGGTAGGAGATGGCGATCTTTGCGCACATGGGAAACCTGGTGGAAGGTCGGGTCTTGTGGGAAAACGTCTTGGGTGACTTTCAGTCAGTTGATGCGTTGCTCTGTCTGTTGGAAATTGAGCATTCATGCTCGGCGTTCGAATGCGCTTCTTGTTATCAGAACGTTCTCACATGAGGCAATCGGTGGCAATTTTCTCACATGAGTCTTTGTTTGGCAAAAATGCTTGCTGCGTGAACGCTTTTCGTTACTGCGACAAGCGAGTTGAAAGGCCTCCAGTTGATTGGTTACCGTCAAGTCTTCATCGTATTCTTTAAATCGAATAATCGTTTCTTTGATTTTTTCCAAGATTCGTTGTTTTGAAAGATGTGTGTGAGGTAAAATTTGGTGACGTAGTTGTTAAAGTCGGTGACCATGTCCCGTTCCGTCCATGATGCAGCGGTAGCGTGGCGTTCGAAGAGGTTGAACCAGTCCTCTACGGCTTGATCGTCCGCTGATCCGGCGTCCTGTGGGATGGCAAGGTCTGTCAATGATGCTGCCATGATGGTGGTCGCTGTGTGCAGCTAGGACATGGTCCACCAGTCCATGTGTGGCCAGGGTGTCTTGTTACTGCTCGTCAATGATGTGCGGCTGATGAAGTAGTTGCCAGGTCTTCATCCTGTGGGCTTGTGTAACGCTAGAGGTGGGGAGACATGCCGTGGCTCATACACCATAACTTTATTCTATTCACTCGCAATTATTCTTCATCGGCTTTTAACAGCCATTAATTCCTTCTTACGTTACACACACACACGTGTGTGTGTGTGTGTGTGTGTGTGTGTGTGTGTGTGTGTGTGTGTGTGTGTGTGTGTGTGTGTGTGTGTGTGTGTGTGTGTGTGTGTGTGGTGTGTGTGTGTGTGTGTGGTGTGTGTGTGTGCGTGTGTGTAAACCATGAAGTGCTAACATAGGACCCGGCAGTAAAAGTTAAAAAAAACCAAGCGCATATGAAAAATCGCACAAACAGGACTGCAGAACTGCCGTTTCGGCCGTTAACATTTATTTATTTATTTATTTATTTATTTATTATTTATTTATTGCTTGTTTGTTTCTTTGTTAGTTCGTTTGTTTGTTTGTTTGTTTGTTTGTTTGTTTGTTTGTGTTGTTTGTTTAGTCAGAGGTAAACATAACATTTTATCTAAGGCATTACGTCCAATATCTATTTAGCTAGAGTTGAAAGAAAGAATACGTTGTAGTGTCGGTCCACCTCAGTGGTACAGTGGTTACCTGCTGACCCGAAAGTCGCGGGTTCTATCCCGGCTGCGGCGGTCGCATTTCGGTGGAGGCGAAATACTAAAGGCCCGTGTACTGCGCGATGTCAGTGCACGTTAAAGACCAGATGGTCGAAATTAATAGTACTAGTAGTAGTAGTAGGTGGTAGTGGTATTATTATTATTACTATTATTATTATTATTATTATTATTATTTTATTATTATTATTATTATTATTATTTCCACTTGGGCGGGCAAGCTGCGCTTTCATCGATACCTGCCAACGCTGCTAAATTCTTCTGGAATTTCGCATTCTGCTCATGTGGCAACGTTGGCCTTGTTCACCATAATAGAACGCCACCCTGTGTGGTTTGCTTCGCATTCGGCGGCGAGACACTGGCCGTTAAACTTATCATCCGTCTTTTGACAGGTATATTATCTCTTGCCACCTTTTCTTAGTTACTGTATGCATTTGCTGCTGACTGCCAAGTGTTTTATTTTAAATGCGAAGCATTTCTTAGCGAACCTCTCGCACTTGAGCGTTTCTATCTACGTATCTATCTATCTATCTATCTATCTATCTACTATCTAGCCGCCTACGTCTAGGTGCTCTCATGATCGCCTCCTTAACTTGGTGTAGACCAAAATTTGCGTGGGAGGGTAAGAGGTTTTGACGAATATGATTGCCGGGTCATGACATGAATAACGTTAAAATCCTGTCGGGTACGTCGTCACGCCCTTTCCACTAGACACGTGTGGCACATACCCGTTTACCATGGGCCACGGTGTACGGGTATGCGCCACAGGTGATTGACAGTTTATATCTACCCAGGAACGGCAGAACATACATTGGTAACTTAAATGCTAGAGCGTTAAGGAAAACCAACATACGCAGCGTTGACTCAACGAATTGAAAGAATGAAAATTAGGATCCCAGCAGGAATCGAACCCAAGTATTCTGCGTGGCAATCAGGTATTCTACTACTGAGCCACGCCAGGTCTATAAACTGGTTTGGAAAAACAGCCTACGCAGGCGTAATGTCGGTGCAACGTCAACTGTGGTTGTGGTGCTGGCTATCTAATTTTACAAGAAAGCAATAAACACTACATGATGCTCCTACGATGTGTACTCCTACGATACAGGCGTTATATATGATTAACGCCTGTAGTTCCAGTGTTGGTTCCGCTTTTATAGCAGTCTAATAAACATTACGTTTTATTCCTACGATTTCAGCAGGTATATTGAAGCACTGCTCGACCCCGGAGGAATACATTAACGAAAGTTACAATGATATCCACATCACCGCACCGTAAAGTGCACTTCGTCCACCAGAACGACGACGCAGTTACCCCTCATTTCTTACGAGGCTGGGCGATGGCCTCATGCTGACCGAGATGATGACAGATTGATTGACAGCGCTTTGTAGACTAGGCTACGTACGAGTAGGTCATACGCCGAGGGTAGTATAGGAATAGGAAAGCACCATCCGCTGATGTTGGTCTAGTAGCACTATCCAGGTCTACCAGGCCTCGACGGCCTATACCTCCCAACGCGAAGAGTGGATTCAGGTTCTGACATGTCGCTGGCTCTGTCGACAGTCAATTTTTTGACGAAATGACCGAGGCATCCACGAATTCCAACAGCTCTACTATACCACATACTTCACTAGACATGGACCCCTCCTCACCACGATCACGACCGGATCCTTAAACAAGTCATTTCCAGCTGCTGGGCTCACTGATCACGGTGATGATGCCCTTGTTCAAGAACTGTCGAGAACTTCTTGCAACATGCACACGGGATCGTGAAACGTGCGTGCGTTCTCGGGACACGTATAGCACTACATATCAGCTTTCCGCTTCTGGTGTTGGTAATACCGACCTTGCCATGCAGCGTACCCAACCGTGAAAAACTGGTTATATAACACATATGCGGCTCTTCAACATATATATGTGTGCGTAAAAAAATTATACAAATCTTTAGCGTATTTGTAACGTGTCGCTCAGTAAAAAGCGTTACGCCAGTCACCTACCGCCGCATGCTTCGCAAACATCGACTCCCACGGTACGTGGGATCTGCCGAATTTTTCTTACTAGTTGGCGATGAGTGAGGACGAGTGTGTAATTCGTGTCAAAAGACTGTGCCCTGTGACGGTCGATGTATGAAATGCCTCGAATGCAGATATTCTTATCCTCTTGGATCTACCTACTCAGGCATAGCTATAATACGTTTACTACTATGGGGCAGTCAAAACGAGACTGTTGGGTATGCAAAACCTGCGATGGCAACAAGAAGCAAGGCGCGTCTGCCATGTCTTCCGATGTACCACGCACGCTAAGCACAGCGATTCTTTTTACCTTTGGTCGAGGAAATTAAGGATCTAAAAAGAAGTAGAAGTTCTGCCCGCACTAAGTGAGAAGCTTGATTGACTCTACTTCTAAGACACTTTTTGCAGCTGTCGAAGTCAGTTGTTGACCTTGACGAAACAGTTTGTTTTCTTTCAAAGCAGTATGATACCACAAGCGAACAGTTCAAGTCATCAGAGGGCGCTGCAATGAGCAGAGAGAGGAAGATATACAGCTTTTGAGGGAGCGATACCAAGAAAGTACAGTTTGCATAGAATGGGAAGGAATACGTAGCAAAGAGAACGTATATTAGCTAGCACGGGGCTTTGACAGAGATGTCCTTTGTCCCCGCTGATATTCATGCTCTACAGGCTAGAAGCAACCTAGAAACGACCCTCATCACCTAGAAACAGCCCTCATCAGGCGAAGGCCTAGAAACAACTTAGAGCAATTAGATAATTCTTCAGAATTGCCCAGTTTCGCTGTTTCAAGGCTTGCGCGGCTTAGTGCTTAGTGCAAGCTTCGCAAACTTTTTCTTGTATTTTTACAAAAATTTCGAATTCGATAAAGCATAATTTCCGGGTAGATGTATTACAGTTTCTTTATATGATATACCTTGTGCAGCATTAAAAGAAACATACAAGTAGATCTACAATATCCCCCGAAGGCTACATCAGATCCTCTCGATTGCAGTGACGAAACCTGAAGCATATAGTTCTGCGAAATACTTGTTTTATATAAGTGCATTTTCTCTTGTAGTGGGTAGTATAGTTGCTCGACATGTTGAGGAAGCATTCTAAATTACATCCTTCAGTGATGTGGCCATGCTGGTACACCAAACTGAACATCAAAACTGCTTGCAGGATGTCGGTGAAATCTGCTTAGCACGTCATTGCCATCAAAAAGTGGAGAACTTGTGGAGTACTATTTACGGCACTATGGTACGCAGCTGTCCTGTACTAACGTAGAATAATTCCATTTTCTCTCATGACTTTTAAAACATACCAGGGGAAGTTTTATTGTACATGTAACTTGTACATAAACAAACAAAACAAAGAAAAGTGTAAAAACAGTATATGCATTTGACAAATGAACACTAAAACACTGATTATCTATTTATATCAGAATGCGCACAAACTAAAGAAACAATAAACTCAATCAAATTTTCAAATTTTGGATAGTATCCCACATACGAGGCGACGTTTTATTGTAAAAACTTGTACATAAACAAGCAAAACAAAGAAAAGAAAACAAATAAAAACAGTAGATACATTTCAGAGATGAACACTAAAACACTGATTTATCTCTGTATATCAGAATGCGTACAAATTAAAGAAAACAATAAACTGGATAAAATTGCTGATGTTTGGGAGATTATCACACATGCATGTATACTAGAGCGGGAGCTCTGTTAGTACGGGACAACTTGAAACTCCAGCTGTCCCTTCCTTATTTTTAAAGAAACGTGGGCTGGTCATCGAGGTAATTCCACACAATGAGGCACATTTTCTAGAGTGCGGGGTAGGCGCTTTTATGAGGCTTGCGGCGCGCTTCCGCTAAAGCGTCGCCTCCAGAGTACGAAGAATGGTTACTGTAAAGAATAGTCGTGCGAACAGCCCTCTCTCTGTTCTCATGCGGGATATACGAATGCCAAAGAGGCGTTGCACCATGTAACGGACGCCTTTCGCCACCGAGCACTCAAACATAGCACGTGGTGCCGTCTCTGTTCTGCCACAGTTGGACAGTGGTCATTTGGAACGACTCCACAATATGCTAACCTCTCACGCGTAGGCAATGCCGCTCATCAAACCAGTCAAACTCGTGTACTTCGTCCGGAACGTGCTTGCAGCGCCATCGTTTCCATTTCTTCGTGATAGATTCCTTTTGCTCATCCTTGCTAAGTGTGCTACTTGTTACCATTTCACTGATCCACTGTGAGGAAACTTCTTCCAGTTTATTTAACCTGTATAGGCAAGCGCTAGAGGCACTTATACACTGAGTACTTAAAAGTGCGTCGTCGTATACAAGCGCTAGACGCAATCCTACACAGACTGCAATAATACACTGTACGCTACTAAGAAAGTATAGACAAGAAACATGTTAGCAAAAGCATCATAGATCTCAAGGAGGTGAAGAAAAAAGGAAAGAAAAAAAAAAGGGGGGGGGGGTGCGAGTAGCATGGGCAGTCGGGTGCACATACAAGGGGAAGTTTTATTATACATGTAACTTGTACTTAAACACAAAAACAAACAAGTAAAATAGTATACACATTTCACAAATGAACACTAAAACACTGATTTATCTCTGTATATCCATCATCATCAGCCTGTCTACGCCCACTGCAGGGCAAAGGCCTCTCCCATGTTCCGCCAATCAACCCGGTCCTGTGCTTTCTGCTGCCACGTTATACCTACAAACTTCTTAATCTCATCTACCCACCTAATTTTAACGCGATAGCGTTAGAGAGCTCGTGTCGCAGAAATTCCGTTGTCGGTGTCGGCACCGTTGGTTGTGAGCGAAAAATCGACCGTGAGCGAAAAATCGAGAAAGCAGCAAATAAAATAAAGAATAACAATTTTGGTTTCATTGAGGATCGAACCCGGGCCGTTCGCGTGGCAAGCAGGTGTCCTACCACGAAGCCACGAGGTTACTTGCAGCTACTTAGGAAAAAAAACACTACATAAATGCTATGTAGTGGAAGGGTCTCCTTAGCGCATTTTGTTCGACAGGTGTCACGACGAAAACGAGCCCATTCGGCGATTGGTAGGCGCATTTGGGAGACCATCAAACTGCGTCGAAAAAGGCCGGGATAGTGCAGCCATCGCCGCTAAAAACACACACGAACTTTCAAACAGCTCTAAAAATGGACAACTATGTCCATCTAGCGGAAAACATATCAACAAGCAAACAGCAACGCTAGATAATGTGCTGCCATCTGTGAGGCATTGTGAGACTCTTCATGGCCTCCGAGATGGCGAGCGCGCGGCGTGTATCTTAGAGGCCATGCGACTCTTGCTTTAGATCGAAAACCTGTGCCATTCGCGCGCGCGCGTGTGTGTGTGTGTGGTGTGTGTGTGTGTGGTGTGTGTGTGTGTGTGTGTGTGTGTGTGTGGTGTGTGTGTGTGTGTGTGTGCGCGCGCGCGTGTGTGTGTGTGTGCGCGCGCGTGTGTGTGTGTAACAAAACACAATAAGTATGCACTTAGTGGTTCAAGTGCGCACTAGGGGCCGGATTTCGCTATTGCGTTCAACTCTTAAAGGCGAAGCTTAAGGGTCCCCCACTTTTCTGTCTCCTCCTCACGCGTTTTCCATCTCTTGGAATCCAGTCAGTTACCCTTAATGACCACCGGTTATCCTGCCGGCGTGCTACGTGCCCAGCCCATATCCATTTCTTCTTCTTGATTTCAACTATGATGTCCTTAACCCCCGTTTGTTCCCTGACCCACTCTGCTCTCTCCTGTCTCTTAAGGTTACACCTATTCTTTTCCATCGCTCGCTGCGTCGTCCTCAATTTAAGTTGAACCCTCTTTGCAAGTCTCCAGGTTCTCCTCCGTAGGTAAGTGCCGGTAAGATGCAGCTGTTATATACCTTCCTCTTGAGGGATAGTGGTAGATTACCATTCATGATTTATTAATGCTTGCCGAATGAGCCCCATCCCATCCTTATTCTTCTAGTTATTTCACTCTCATGGTTTGGCTCCGCGGTTACTACGTGTCCTAAGTAGACGTACTCCTTTACAACTTCCAGTGTCTCGCCACCTATCGCAAAGCGCAGTTCTCTGCCAAGATTGTTCCACATTACTTTAGTTTTATGCATATTAATTTTCAGACCTACTCTTCTACTTTCCGTATCCAGTTCAGTAATCATGAGCTGTAATTCGTCTCCCGCGCTACTCGTCAATGCAATGTCATCAGCGAATCGCAGGTTACTGAGATACTCTCCATTAATCTTATCCCTAACTCTTCCCAATCTAGGGCCCTGAAAACCTCCTGTAAACACGCGGTGAATAACATTGGAGAGATCGTGTCTCCCTGCCGTACTCCCTTCTTTATTGGGATTATCTCGCTTTCTTTATGGAGGACTATAGTGGCTGTGGATCCGCTGTAGATTTCTTCCACTATGTTTATATAGGCTTCGTCGATGCCCTGATTCCGCAGTGCCTGCATGACTGCTGATGTCTCCACTGAATCAAATGCCTTCTCGTAATCTATGAAGGCTATGTATAGGGGTTGGTTGTATTCTGCACATTTCTCTATCACCTGATTGATAGTATGAATATGGTCTATTGTTGAGAAGCCTGTACGAAATCCTGCCTGGTCCCTTGGTTGATTGAACTCTAATGTCGTATTAATTCTGTTAGCAATTACTTTTGTAAATAGCTTGTAGACAACGGACAGTAAGCTTATGGGCCTGTAATTTTTCAGGTCCTTGACGTCCCCTTTCTTATGGATCAAGATGATGTTGGCATTCTTCCAAGATTCTGGTATCCTCCCCGTCGAGAGACACTTCGTATACAGGGTGGCCAGTTTTTCTAACATAATCTCTCCACCGTTTTCTGCAGGTCTGTTGTTACGTGATCCTCACCAGCTGCTTTGCCTCTTTGCATTCCCTTTAGGGCTTTCTTTACTTCTCCTGTCAATACTGGTGGGATGTCAGATTCCTCTGCGCTATTACTGCTTCTTACGTTATCATCCTGACTGTCTCGGCTGCTGTACAGATCTCTGTAGAACTCTTCCGCTACCTCAACTATTCTATCCATATTGTTTGTGACCTTGCATTCCTTGTCCCTTAATGCATACGTCCGATTTTTGCCTATGCACAGTTTGTCTTCATAGCTTTGAGGCTTCTTCCGTTCTTTAGAGCATGATCAATTCTCTCCATATTACTTTCTTATGTCGGCTACTTTACGCCTATTGATTAACTTCGAAAGCTCCGCCAGCTCTATTTTGTCTGTTGCACTTGAGGCTTTCATAGCTTGACGTTTCTTAATGAGGTTTTTCGTCTCTTGGGATAGCTTACCAGTGTCCTGTCTAACGACTGTACCCCCGACTTCGACTGCACACTCTTTAATGATACTAGTCAGATTATCATTTATTGCGTCAACGCTAAGGTCGGTTTCCTCGGTTAAAGCCGCGTACCTTTTCTGAAGTGAAACTATTAATTCATGTACTTTCCCTCTCAGAGCTAGTTCATTAATCGGCTTCTTGCGTATCAGTTTCTGCCGTTCCTTCCTCACGTCTAGTTGAATTCTAGATCTTACCATTCTATGGTCACTGCATCGGATCTTGTTAACTACTTCCACATCCTGTACAATGCCCGGGTGGCCGCACATTATGAAGTCTATTTCATTTTTAGTTTCGCCATTAGGACTCCTCCACGTCCACTTACGAGTGGCCCGTTTTCTCTAAAAGGTATTAAAGATGCGTAAATTATTGCGTTCTGCAAACTCTACTAGTAACTCCGCTCTGAAGTTTCTAGAGCCGATGCCATATTCCCCAACTGCATGATCTCCAGCCTGCTTCTTGCCTACCTTTGCATTAAAGTCGCCCATCAGTACAGTATACTGTGTCTTTACCTTACTCATTGCTGATTCTATGTCTTCGTAGAAGCGTTCAACCAGTTGATCATCATGGCTGGATGTAGGCGCGTAGGCCTGTACCACCTTCATCTTGTACCTTTTATTAAACTTAATTACGATACATATACCCTCTCATTAATGCTATAGATTCCTCTATATTACCAGCTATATTTTTATGAATAAGGAACCCCACCCCTAATTCTCTTCTGTCAGCTAAGCCACGATAGCATAGGACGTGTCCGTTCTTCAGCACTGTATATGCCTCCTGTGGCCTCCTAACCTCACTGAGCTCTATTACATCCCACTTAACACCCTCTAATTCCTCGAATAGTACAGCTAGATTCGCCTCACTTGATAAGTTCTAGCGTTATAGCGTGTGGGAGGTAGTGGCCAAAGTACTACACCAAGGTGGCCAATCCTGCTCTGATGAGGGAGTGCATTGCTGGCTGTGGTCGCCAGTGAGGCTGCACCCCAGGCCTTTTTACACAATTCCATCATCACACGGATTTTTTTTAATCCGGTTGGGAATTGTCCGGCACCGGGATTCGAACCACGGACCTCTTGCATGCGAAGCTGATGCTCTACCACTACGCCATCGCTGCAACTGTATATTCGAATGCGCAAAATTAAAGAAGCAAGAAACCTGATCAAATTCTTCACATTTTGAAGATTATCAAACATGCATGTATACTATAGTGGGAGCTCTGTTAGTACATTACCACTCGAAACTCCTGCTGTCCCTTCCTTACTTTAAAGAAACGTATGTGCCGTCGTCGAAGGAAAGCCTCTTCGCCGTGTTTTTCAGCTGCTCATCGAGGTAATTCCACACAATGAGGCGCATTTTCTGGAGTGCGGGTAGGCGCCTTTATGAGGCTTGCGGCGTGCTTTCACCAAACCGCGTCTCCACCGGAGCACGTACAAGATCGCTGTAAAGACCAGTTGTGCAAACATCCCCCGCTCGGTTCTCATGCGGGCCACATGAGCGCGATAAAGGACACTGCATGGTTACCAGTAAGCATCACACTAAATTTAGACACAAGGGGTAATACTGCGAGAGCCGGCTGGGTGTATTGGTTCTGCAAGCTAAAGAATTCAGTGAATTTCGGAAGTAGCTGAACTTTATGCGTTATATCTTGAGAAAAGAGACTGTGCTTCGTTACTTGTACCGAACTTTTTTTTTAATCCACGTAACAAGAGAGTGAGCTCCCTGAAACTTACGCAAACGAGAAGAAACGACATCAAATATTTAGCATGTAGCTACAGATAGTCATCTAGCGTGCATGGAGGTTGGCATCAAGGAGGTTTAAAAAAAATTCTGGAGTGGAAGCTCTCGAAACGCCTTGCCAGCGAAAGTGAAGCCAGCTTTTGCTCACCAAAGAGCTCGGAAACATGCTGTTTTCTGGTAGTGCCTACTTAGAGATCAAAGAGCTTTGATCTGTTAACGTAAGAGCTACGTTAATTAAAAATAAAAGATCGTTGTGCCGACAAACTAGCCCGTCGAGAGGAGCATTGGCGATTGATATCCAATAATATTGCCATGACTTTGAGGCTTATTACGAAAACCAGTAACACAAATACACGCTTGCAGCAGTATCTGACCCGTAAAAGTTGCACAAATAAAACTTCTCTGGCATGCGTGGGAAACGTTCGCTTTCCTTCGCCAAACGCCGATGGTTTATTGCGCCCTAACTAAGATGGCGGGTGCAGCCGCCATCTTTGGGGCACGGCTTCACTATTGCACAATAATCGCCATTCCAGCAATTTTTGATAACCTCCTTGTTGGCATCTCCTTGGTTGCCAGGATGAATGATGCTATTTCTTCTATAGAAGGACGGCGTCCTCAATTATATGGGGATGTACTCAGAGCCCACCACCTAAATCTCAGTACAACAGGTTTCCCACTCAATTTAATCCAAGCGCCAGCCAACTTGGCTGGTGCTTGGATAAATTGAGCAGGAAAACCTGTAGTAGTAAGGAGCAGTGGGAGGCTGCCATGTGCGGCTCCGCGCCGAGGTCCAGGACCAGATCGTGGATTGGGCCAAGAGGGTAGCGGAGACCTACGCCGGGTAGGCCCTCTGCCCCCTCCACCACCGCACCCTTCCCTGTCGGAATAAATAGTTTTTCGCCTCCTCCTCCTCCGGCAAGCTGCACAACATGATATTGCTTATATTCGTCTAGGAAAGATTTTGTGGTTTTTAACAATTAGCAGTAGCAGTGGCGTAGCCAGGGGGTGGCACACCGGGGTCCATGCCCCCCCCCCCCCCCCGGAATTTTTTTTTTTGCAGGCATTCACAGCACTATATGACCCCCGACCGCATCTGCCTGCTGGCCCTCACTTCAGATCAAGGAGGTATCCCCTTCCCCTCTGAAAAAATTTCTGGCTACGCCCTGAGTGATAGGTAAACCCGTTGCCATGCACAGCGTGATAGTGTCGTACTGCAGAGAGGCTTCGAACACTCCACACTCCCGTGGGAGTTCTAGGTCGGCGATGCATTGATTCACAGATGTAGAGGGAGTACTGCGAGGGTAGAGCGACTGTATTACTCTCGCCAGAGTTCTTTAACGCCGTGGGGAGTAGTGGAGAGTTAGCCGCGGAACTTGCTCTTTCCTTGAAGGCAGTAAAAGAGACCGCAAGCTCTCTGCTACTCAGTAGGTTCCCAATCCACGGAACTCCAGCCCCGACGTAGCGTGAACAGGGTCGGGAACTCCCTCCTAAGCAGACAGAGTACAAACTCGCGCGAGCTTCTGGCCGACGCCGCACAGCGATATATAACTGTCTCTTAACCATAATCCTCCGAGAGAGCCCACAGATGTCACTTTATTGTGGAAGGTAATAGGATAGCTTTCAGTAACAACAAAAGAAAGTGTTGTGATCGTAAACCTTTGGTTTCTGAAACGCCAACAAAGCATGCTTCGAAGCCTCGAACATCGGCAACTTCTAACGCATCGCCAACTTAGTTTACGACACAAACTAATTGCCACTGGAATAAGGTAGACACTAAAGCATTATTGCAATAAAAAGAGCCGTGAGAAAAAAAAACTCCGGCAGGAGGAATCAAACCTACCACCATCAGATTCTCAGTCGAGGTCTCTACCACTACGCCACGCCCCGAAGTAGCACTCTTGCCGTAAAAAGACTAGTCAAGACAGAGCTCACCGCTCGACTTCATCTTTACGGTTCGCATACTGAGATATACGCGATCTTCCTTTTTAAATAAAATTCGCCTCTTCATAACACACAAAACAGCTGACGACCACGAATGACATTCAATAACCTGTATTTTCTCGCGCTATCGACGTACACCCGCACAGCGCCTGTGTCAGTGTACTGATTTGCATCTCAATCGATAGGTGCAAACTACATACATAACCGATCGCCAAGCACCAAATTGAACGTGCAAGAAAGTATGCCATCATGTTAGTTCAACAAGGCGTATTAATTGACAAGTCTGTGTCTGCGAAGTGCCGGCGAGTGCGCCGGTGGCTTTCGGTGGCTGCCGGGGTGCGTTGCTGAAAGCGGCGTCGTAACGATGCCCAGCGCTTCTTGTACAAACACCGTACGCAAGAAAAAATGGTTCATTCAGGTTAACCGATACTAAAGCTCTACTGTACACTCATTTTTACACGTCGGAATTGCGTATCCTTAAACCCAGAAGCGCCGATAGCACGTACACACGGACTCGGCAGGTGCGCTAGGCCTACCTTCGCTGGGAGTCGTACGGGCCATTGAGTGCGACCGATCTCGGCGCAAGTGGTTGACGAAGGTGAAGAATGCGCATTTTATCGTCGAAAGCTTTGAATGCATTAAAATGCAACCGAGGTTGAGCGAAAGTGCGAGAATCGCCAGAGATTGCGCTTGCATGTAGTGATGTTGACCGGCGTTGCTTTTCTGGCGTACGTGCCGCGCCTGTCGCGGCACCGCATGTCCGATCGGACGCCGGATCGTAACGTCGTAAAGTATTCATCAGCCAGCCCTGGTAAAAGATCGCCGCAAGTGTATTTGTAAGCGCGTGACTACAACTCTCAGACTTGGGCATGAGCGGCTGTACGGCATTGAGCCGATATCATAGAGTCCTAGCTGATATTTGGAATTTACGAATGAAAACAATGTTGAATATTATGCTGTTTTATAGTAAAAGGTCGATGTGCCAACAGATCCCAATAGATCATTAGATATTTACACTTGTTCCGTGTATATTTGCTGTGTAAATACGCACAGCAGAGCTGCTGACACTGGCACTGGAACGGGGGCAAGACATCATGGATATATATACCGGTTACCGGGTGTACGGTTGTGTGCAGCGCCAGTAGTGCATTGTTCAGTGTTGCTGTGTTGTGTATGAATGAGTGTGCGGATGTGAGTTCTGTGTATGTGTGAGGTAAGCTTGAGACATTTCAGCCAGGTTCACTGTTACATTGTAGAAAACGTACGAAGGATTTCTTTTTCCCCCTTTTTTTTAAACGTTAGTCCTAGCAGCAAGAGTGATTCTACTTGGAGGGAGTTCATGCACTCTAGCCCAACCAGCATTCTAAAACTCTGCGAGGGAGTAGCGAAATTACAGCCGAGAGTCTATGTACTCCACTTCAAAAGCATGACTTTACTCTGGCGGGGAGCTTGTTCACTCTCGTTCAGCCAGAGTACCAGAACTCTGTCGAGAGAGCGTGCCTACTCTGTGCAGCAGAGAGTTCCCAGCACTCCTGAAAAGGGGTGAAATATGGGACAGGCGTTTTCTCGCAAAGAGAGTTGCTAGCACTCTCTTGCCGCTGTGAGTGTACGCCGGGTAGGTCCTCTGCTCCCTCCACCACCGCACCCTTCCCTGTCGGAATAAATAGTCTTTCGCCTCCTCCTCCTCCTCCGGCAAGCTCCACAACATGAATTGCTTATATCGTCTAGAAAAAGATTTTGTGGTTTTTAACAATTAGTAGTAGCAGTGGCGTAGCCAGGGGGTGGCACACCGGGTCCATGCCCCCCCCGGAATTTTTTTTTGCAATGGCATTCACAGCACTATATGACCCCCCGACTAGAGCACTGCACGGGCCCGGGCCGGCCCGAAAGCCCGGGCCCGGCCCGACCGCGGGCCGGGCCGGGCCGTCCGAAGCATTTCCCGGCGGGCCCGGGCTGGGCTCGGGCTTGAACGTGCGGGCCCGGGCCGGGCCCGGGCTTGAAGCCGCGGGCCTGGGCCGGGCCCGGGCTTGAGGCTGCGGGCCGGGCCGGGCCGGACTCGGACCGTCATTAAAGGCGTAAGTCGAGCCTTCGAGCACACGCGAACGTTATGCATTGTATGGTCTAAGGTATACTGTGCCAAGCTGAAGTGACACGTGCAAAGAGCTGGCTCTTAGTAAAGCTTAGCAATAAAATAGAAAAGCAGTTGAAGTGCTATTTTTTTCACCAGTATAGATATAGATTGGCACTGTATATTTCACTAACGTTTCGTCTGCTGGACCAGACTTTGTCAAAGTAACAAGTACATCGTGGTGGGTTTCCTTATAACACGCCAGATCACGTAATATATATATATATATATATATATATATATATATATATATATATATATATATAATATATATATATAAATATATATATATATATATATATATATATATACATATATATATATATTGTGTGTGGTTATAACAGCACTAACAATGGGCCAGATCACGGTTGTTCCCATGGGAGGAATAAAGATTTCGGTCTTTTATTCGAGGTTGACACATACGGTACATTTCATTTATATTCCTTGGTATTACGTGCCAAAACTACAATATGATTACGAGGCACGCCGTAGTGGCACCTGATCAATTCGACCACCTCGAGTTCTCTAACGTGCACCTAAAGATAAGTTATACACGGGTGTTCTTGCATTTCGCCCCATCAAACTGCGGACGCCATTGCCGCGGGAATCGCACGCGCGTCCTAGGACTTAACAGCAAAACAGCTTAACCGCTGAGCTACCACCGAGGGCAAAGCAACATTTCAATGCATGTACACACCGGATTTTCCGTCCGATCGCCCGCTACAGAGCGCACGGCCATCATTAATAATCATCATCAACAACTAATATCCTCTAGCGGGCTCGGGTCGGGCCTGGTCATGAACAAGCGCGCCCTGCATTAGTTTAGTAATGAACGCCTGGGCCCGGGCCGGGCCGGGCCTGGGCTTGGAACGGTGGATCCGGGCCGGGCTCGGGCTGGGTGCGGTCAAGTACGCCCGGCCCGGGCCGGGCTCGGGCTGGGTTCGGTCATGTACGCCCGGGCCCGGGCCGGCTCGCGCTTGGAACCACGGGCCCGGGCTGGGCTCGGGCTTCATAAAGCGGGCCGGGCCGGGCCCGGGCCGTAAAATCCGGCCCGTGCAGTGCTCTACCCCCGACCGCATCTGCCTGCCTGGCCCTCACTTCAGATCAAGGAGGTATCCCCCCTCCCCCCTGAAAAAAATTTCTGGCTACGCCCTGAGTGATAGGTAACCCGTTGCATGCACAGCGTGATAGTGTCGTACTGCAGAGAGGCTTCGAACACTCCACACTCCCGTGGGAGTTCTAGGTCGGCGATGCATTGATTCTTTGCTAAACATTTGAAAGAGATTCTTTGCTAAATATGTGAAAGAATGCAACCGCTGAAGCAAAAATATTGAAAAAGAACATTGTCACCAACCCAGAGGAAACAAGAAACGTCTACGCAAGCACTATACTGCACTTACATTAAATGAACACTGTCGTAAGAAAAAGCCCTTGGTACAGCCTTCGCAACCAGAATACTTCGAGGACACGTCGATCGTCAAACTTTTGCAAATGACACCGCTTTTTTTTAGAATGTTGTGCTGAACAAGGCCAAACATTTGGAGCTGCGCCCTTCGCCCCATCGCCAGGGCCGGGAGCCTCAACTAAAGATTCAATCTTAAATTGCCGTGATGACGGCGCCAGCGGCACTGCCATTACAGAGAGTGCGGCTTCTTCGAGTACGAAAAGTCCTTGCAGTAATAGTTCCAGGTGTAAGCAGTAGCAGCTGTAGTCTGCGGACAAATTAACAAATATAAGCGACGTGCTCTGTCCGCAATTCAGATATGCGGGTAATTTCAAGGAGCTCCGCTGCGGCTTCATCATTTGCGGTATATATGTTGCGTAGAAGACAGCCCACTTTCTGCGTTACACATGAACGATGACTGCTTGAATTTCTGCTTCGTTCTCTCACAATCTATCGGGCAAGGAAGTCGATTCTGACTTAGCAAACTGTTTCGATCACGAAAATAGACCGCGCCCTTATTTGTCAAGAGAAGTTTCTCACGCGATAAGGCTAAGTGCGATCTTCCCTCAATTCGCCTCCTTCCTAAGGGAAAAGTAGGAAAAAAAACGTTGCGTCGCCTCGTAGTGGTTGAACCACATAATGTTCCTCAGTTCAGTTTGTTAGACTTAAATGTCTGAGCAAGTTGACTTAACGTTTGCAATAACGTGAGTGCGAAAGAGAAGCAGGACATTAAAGAGCTAAAGTACCAAAGGCTTTTTTTCTAGCCGAGTATGCAGAAGAGATGAATAAAAGGGAGAAAACTAACTCTGCATATAAAGTCCATACGAGACGCATAATGTGACGACTGATTACGAGGCGGGTGAATGTTCAAAGTGTAGCGCCTTACTCTACAAGTCAGAGAGTAAAGCTAGCATCAAGCGCTTCTATAGAAGACGGGAAGTATTTCAAACGTTGACGAGGGGGAGAACAGATTTCACGAAGCGCTGAAGGCCCCGGTATCCTCTACCTGCGATGAAAACTCCTCGCCTCTAACATGGCTCAGAGTCTAGGCTGTTTATGACGGTTAGGCCAAGAAGCCACTGTAAGAATATGGACGAAGTAATAAAAAGAAAAAAAAGGAATGGGAAACCGAATCGCCTAGCAAGAGACATGTCCTCGTAGGCCCAATCCGCAGAAGAAAAATAAAGTACAAGTTAGAACTGAGAATTTGGTTAGAGATGGGACGCAACGAATAGGTAGATGGGAACGGCTTTCGAATGGGACGCAGTTTTTGATATCTTCGCTTCGAAAGTAGAGAAGGCGTCGATACGAAGGCTAATGGTTATAACTTACGCTCGTGAAAGCAGCTCTACGCGTAAGGCGGAACAGATATTTGCGCCTGGGTGAGTCAGGTCTTATACAAACAAAGCAGAGGCAAGTGAAACATCACAATAGAGTTAACCACGTTTTTTACAATGCCAAAGCGTGTTTGGTCTACTGTTGCTGCACGCAGAATAGTGTCGCGAATTTTATGAGTATCTAAGCCAACGCTGACGTTTTATTAGTATCTAAGCTAACGCTATATTATTTGTAAATAGGCCAGCTGTCAATTTTTTCCGTAGTCATTAGAAAATCGAGAAGTATATGCCCGATCGTTCAGTAACGTGAGGAAAAATTGCAAAGTTAGTTAGCCTGCATTTGTATACAATCCTATAGTTTGTGTGGACATGTGCAGACGAGCCATGGGGCCAGAAGTATACACCATGAATTCCGTAAAGAAAGCCTAGGTGGTTGAAAGTCCGGAGCCCTCCCCTCGGCGGGCCTCTAATCAATTACATCTTGGTTTTAATTCGTAAACCCCCAGAAATTATTAATTCCATAAAAGCGTGACGTCATCAGGCAAGCTGCTGCAGCCACGGTTGCTTGCACACACGTAGGACAAGATACCGGGGTTCTTAACGCTCGAGGTAATGCCCTGCCACGCACACAACAATTGTGCCGTACAGCTCAGAGTATGAAGGGCTCTGCGCTGGCGAGAGTGGTAGTACAGGTATGATACATGTAATGATTGGCGCGAAACTTTTGTCAGAGCGATCGAAAAGTGATGCCAGCGCTGAAACAAGTGTCTTTAAATAAGCATGAATTAGCAACCCTCAGTTTATTTCTGTCAATTTTACGATCCTCTCAGAGAACAAAAAACATGGCGACGACTTTCAGGCGGTGATCTAGTAAACGACCTTTTAAATTAAAGCTGTCTTAAACGGAAGGCCCTGTTACCGCCTCCGCAACCTGAAAACATCGAGGGGGCGTTTATTGAAAGGCTTTTAGTGATGGCATGGTTTTTCATTGGAACAGCCTAATGACCCAGACGAGAAACTTGGAAGCAGCTGCCTTCTTTCCATCGTCAGTGTGACAACACTCAAGTGAAAGCCTAGCGCTAACGTTCAATGGGCTCAACCTCCATTCTGTCTCCGTGCCACGAAAAAAGAAAAACAAGAAAAGACATGTCCCTTCGCCCCAGGGCAGCAGGAGGGTCCTCATTTCAGTTTGTTGCCGATAAAACTTGCATCCCAGTCGGCTGTTTCTGTCTTCCAAGGCTTTCAAGAACCTGAGACAGAAACGAGGCAAGAAAATTAACCAAAGAGACAAGTACCAAAGGCTTTCTTCTCACAAAAGCTATAAAAAAGATGGACTTTAAGGTATACCTAACTCTCCTCAAGAAGTTCATACGAAGCGCATCATGTTGTGGGTAATTCTTAGGCTGCTTAATATACAAAGCGTTTTGCCTTACTTTACCAGGAAATGAGCAAAGCTCGTAGCAAACTCTTCTATAGAAAACGGCAAGTGTAACCAAGGTTGCCGTGGTAACAACAGTTTTCACGAAGCGCTGAGAGCCCCGTAACCTCAGCTGGGATAAAACGCCTTGACTCTAAAAATACGTCAGATCCTAAGCGTGGTTTCGCTAGGCCAAGAAGGTCCCGTAAAAATCAAGTAATCATATAAAAAACGAACTGGCGACCGAGTCGCCGCGCGCGAGATATACTCTCGTAGGCACAATCGGGACAAAAAACAAAAAAAAGAAAGTCAAGGAAGTGGTTGGGGAAAGGGGGCTAAAGTTAGTAGGGAGGCGGGAAGGGGTGTTTCTTGAGTGTGACGCAGTCTGTGCTCTTCGCTTCTCAAGTGGGAGAGGAGCGTCGATAGAGAAGGCTACGCGGCTAAAACGGGCGCACGTGGGAGCTCTACGCGTGAGGTGGAACAGATAGATGCGCCTGGGTGAGTCCGTGCTATATGACCGGTCTTATAAAAGCAAAGCAGAGCCATGTGAAGGATTGACAACAAATATGACCGCGATGTTTTGTGCTTTGTTATTTCTTTTCGCTAGTGATGACTGAAAGGAAAGAAGCGCGGCGGTAGCTGGAAGGAGGCTTTGGACTGCTGTGAAAGCGCCGGGACTGACTATTGGTGCTTGGCGGAGGAAGGCGGTCTGATAACAGCGATGAGAAGATAGGGCAACCGACGCGGGCGCCTGTGTTTCTAGCGGCGAAAGAAGCAAGAGTAGAGTGGCATCTTGGACTGTTGTCTTCCGGACAGGTTGTTCGATGTTTTCATACATGTTTTCTCTCTCTTTTTTTAGGGGCGAAGCTCCTTAAGGCGGCACCCGTTCGTCCCTCGTAGTCGTAGTAGTGCGTAACCAGTCGTAACGCTAGTACCAGATCTTGACCTCCAAGGTGTGCCGGTGGGAGATTTTCCTGTGCGTTGTTGAACAATAAAAAAATTCGCAGCGTGCGCGTTAACTAAAAACCGAATTCTTCTGTCTCTCATTCCCCATTAGCAGCCATTGGCATGTTCCAGTAGGAAACGTTAGTAGAAGTAGAAGTGTAAGTGTTAGCTAAAAGCCGACTTCTTCTGTCCTCATTCCCATTAGCAGCCATTGTTTACCTCCAAGGTAGTGCCTGGTGAGATTTCTCCTGTGCGTGATTAAACAATAAAAATTTTGTTCAAAACGCCGTTCATTTATGAAAAAATCACAGCATATCCACGGATGAATGATGATGATGGGCGAAGCTGCGGAGGTTCATCGGTAAACCGTGAATCTTCCGTGAATTCTGCCCAGTACATCATCACCGACGTGAGATCGGGCGTGTTTATACTAAAGGTTCGATGAGTTATGACGACTTGCAGCTCACTTTATTTACATGTACGCTGTGAATTTTCATTGTTTAGAAAACCATTGCTTAGAAAACATCTGGCGTCTTTCGTTAAGCAGCTGGCGTCTTTTCGTTTTGCTTTAGAAACATCTGGCGTTCTTTGGTTTTGCTTTTAGAAAATCTGGCGTCTTTTCGTTGGTTTATTTAATCAATCAACGGCGTTTTGAACAAAATATTTTGTTTATCACGCACAGGAGAAATCTCACCAGGCACTTCCTTGGAGGTAAACAATGGCTGCTAATGGGAATGAGAGACAGAAGAAATCGGCTTTTAGCTAACACTTACACTTCTACTTCTACTAACGTTTCCTACTGGAACATGCCAATGGCTGCTAATGGGGAATGAAGACAGAAGAATTCGGCTTTTAGTTAACGCGCACGCTGCGAATTTTTTATTGTTCAACAACGCACAGGAAAAATCTCCCACCGGCACCACCTTGGAGGTCAAGATCTGGTACTAGCGTTACGACTGGTTACGCACTACTACGACTACGAGGGACAAACGGGTGCCGCCTTAAGGAGCTTCGCCCCTAAATACCAACGAAAGACGCCAGATGTTTTCTAAAAGCAAAACGAAAGAACGCCAGATGTTTCTAAAGCAAAACGAAAAGACGCCAGCTGCTTAACGAAAGACGCCAGATGTTTTCTAAAGCAATGGTTTTCTAAAAATGAAATTCACAGCGTACATGTAAAATTAAAGTGAGCTGCAAGTCGTCATAACTCATCGAAAATTTAGTATAAACGCGCCCGATCTCACGTCGGTGATGATGTACTGGGCAGAATTCACGGAAGATTCACGGTTTACCGATGAACCTCCGCAGCTTCGCCCACTCATCATCATTCACTCCGTGGATATGCTGTGATTTTTTTCTTTTGCTTCAACCGGGGCGCTTAGGCGTTGGTTAGATGTGAATGGACAGCCATGCACAAAATATTTGGGTTAAATAACCACGTTGCTGTTCAACCGAAACAACGTGCAAAAGTTGATTTGTAGTCTTATACCCAAGTTTTTCAGCGAAAGCTGTCACGAGATTAGAACAGCAGCCGATTTTGGTACCGTAGATGTCCGCCGCCGCCGGTGTCCGTAACCGCTACACTGTAAATCACTTTACACCCTTAAGAAGGTTTTATGGTGTCTATAACTAACACATATACACCATAGGAAAATGCTGTTTTCACGAGTCAAAATACCCTTAACATATGGGGGGTTACCAATCCTATAAACACTCTTATTTCTGAAAAACAGAAAAATGAAAGCTACCAGTCGAGGAAAATTCAACTGCATCAGCATAAAAGGATGCAATACCGCACATACACACCCAACCGTACGCGCAAAGATATATCCCATGGGCACCAAATGAGCAGAGAGGTCGAGCTGCGCAACCATACACCGACCATGTGATTATGTAGTCATAGTATCTTGAGCCGCCGTTCAGTGGCGGTGGGGATAGTCCTGGTTCGCATAATGAAACAATAAACATTCCCAGAATATGGGTAAACTTATGGTGGTCTTGTAGATAGCGCTAACACATACAGATCTGTTTTTCTAAACTCGCCTAATACTCGACGCATTTTAAATTAGCCGCTTCCGTTTATTAGCTGGCACTCCTGTCGTATGGGCCACAGGCGTTCTGATAACCCATAACACCTTTACCTCCTAAAGGGTTTTTAGTATAGCATTAACCCTTACGCAAAGGGAAAGGGTATTTGGGCAAGCAAAACACCCTTGCACCCCCATTTTTGCAAATTCTGGCTTGGCAAAATGGTGTTTTGGTTGCTTGAAATCACTTTAAGGGTGCAAAATGGTTTACATTGTATCGCGCACGATGAGAAAAATATCCAGGACCGAGCGGGGTTCGAACCTAGCCCCTCTTTTTGGCACTCGAGTATTCTACCACAGAGCCACGCCGGTGCATGGAACTCTTTCGCAAAAAGGCCCAATGCAGGCTTCATGTCGGGCAAGGAATCACCTTAACACATGTAATATAGCGTGGTATAAGAGCAAAATAACAACCTGGCGTCACACAATGTGAATTGCGTAACGAGGGGGGGGGTTTAAAGCTTCCCACCAATTACAATGGTTCAGCCATAATAATCATTCATCGCATTCATCACGCCATCAACAAAGTGCGCATAATGCCTTACAGATGTGTAGCAGGTATCTTGCCTCTCCGCACAATGGAATAATGACATAGTGGGTATTTCCCTACTTACCAAAATTATGGTCATTCATGACGTAGTGGGCACCTCACAAGTGCAGTTATATGGTCGCTCGGGAAGAGTTTACAACGGGCTCTAGAAAGACCGCTCCTCCAGCTGTCACAGTGACTGTGCTGCGTGTGCCGCGCAGACCGTTTTTACACCAAGACCTGTATAGATACAAACGTCACACGATGAAACTTTTGTAAGAGAAAAGTTTAGTCAATCCTGTTGCAGGGCTAATATTGTTATCTAAGCACAGTGACCAACGGTGATCAGAGCTTACCATATAAAGAGCTTGTTAACTCGGTCTAAGCACTAATTTCAATAATGGCCGCACCAGAAATTCTTTGAAGAATTACGCATGTAAATTGTCAATCATCTAAACTCATATTTTCTTTCTTTTTCTCTCTCCCCATCTATTTATATTTTTACGCCCCGTTGCCCTCCTCAAATGTATCGTAGCAGATAGTACAACTCATGATATTACTCAATTGGACAACGAAAGCAGAACGGTAGGCCTGAAAATTAATATGCCTAAAACTAAAGTAATGTACAACAGTCTCGGAAGATAACAGCGCTTTGCGATAGGTAGCGAGGCACTGTACTTTGTAAAGGAATACGTCTGCTTAGAACAGGCAGTGACCGCGGAGCCGAACTATGAAACTGAAGTAACTAGAAGAATAAGAATGGGGTGGAGCACATTCGGCAAGCATTCTCAAATCATGAATGGTAGTCTACCACTATCCTTCAAGAGGAAGGTATATAACAGCTGCATCGTACCTGAACAGAAACCTGGAGGCTTACGAAGAGGGTTCAACTTAAACTGAGTATTACGCAGCGAGCAATGGAAAGGAAAATGATAGCTGTAACCCTAAGGAACAAGGAGAGCACAGTGGGTCAGGGAGCAAACGAATGTTAAGGATATCTTAGTCGAAATCAAGAAGAATGGACATGTGCAGGATATGCAGCGCGTAGGCAAGATAACCACTGGTCATTAAGAGTAACTGACAGTTTTCCAAGAGAAAGCAAACGCGCGAGGGGTAGACAGGAAGTTAGCTGGGCAGATGAGATTAAGAAGTCCGCGGGTATAACGTGGCGGCAGCAAGCCCAGGACCGGGTTGATTGGCGGAACATGGGAGAGGCCTTTGACCTGCAGTGGCCGTAGTCAGGCTGATGATGAGATAGTACAAAGTCTGTTTAGCCACTTTATCTTTACTTCGCTATCTATCTATCTATCTATCTATCTATCATATCTATCTATCTATCTATCTATCTATCTATCTATCTATCTATCTATCTATCTATTTCGACATTTGTTCCACCAACGCAAGACAGCTCTTATAATAAAAATTTGCGAGTTTGGCACTTTAAGTCTTAGTTAAATGAAAAGAACTAGCGAATAAATTAAAACGCTTATGCATGCGCGGAGCATAAAGTTTAATGTTGAAAGCGCATTGCTTATCTAATTTCTTCCTAATCAATTCTCTCTTTACTTTTTTTTCTTGTTTACTAGCTGAACTTCTTGAAATAATACTTGGCGTATGGTTCCAGAGGGATTCATGCTTGTTGCAAACGCGGGCGTCAAGGCCGCACCCCAATAAACGGACAGGCGTCGGCCAGCAAACGACGTGCGTTTATTATATCTTAAAGCGTTTATTAGAAGCACGCACACTTATAGGAAAACGTGGTGCGAGAGAAGTAACAAAGATACGAGGCATGCGCGGTGTTTTACTGCGCTTCAGGTGACTTGCAGGTTGCGGCAACGTCCTTCCATCGCATTTACGCATTTTCTGTGGATTCATAACCATGGGAGTAGATGCATCTGATCAACAGAAAGACCATTTTTCTTTACATACTTTTCAAATATTCTATATCGTCCCAATACACCAACCTGTGCCCTTCGTGCGATAATAATAGAGCTATGATCAGCTCTGATCCTCGCACCGGTAAACGAAAAAGGTAACGGCCAAATACCGGGCACGACTTGTGGGCCTCGTACAAGATATACAAGCGCGCAGGTTCCGCCCCACGTAAGCACCGCAGCATTGCGCCGCCTTTTGTGTCTCTCGGAGTTCGGTCTCGCAAAGCGCGTTAATGATCTCATTAGCAGCAGCTATGGGCTAACGAACACAACGACCTCGCGTACAACGACAGGTCGAGTGGCGAAGCTCTCAGCCTGGTCGCACAGTCGCGTGCGTAAGTGTGGGGTGAATGAGGGATAACATGCCGTTCTTCGTGGAGGTGAGAAGAGGGCGCAGGTGTGAGAGTCAGTGAGGTGCAGTTAGTAATCCCGTTCACTTCGGGTAATCTTTCTTTGTGGATTCCATGCGAACCTTTGGCTTTTGCAAGAGTGTGAACAGCTTTTGCAGCCGTATGGCTTGAGGCCCGTTCTACGAGCTCACAAAGGCATTAGGGGCCCTCCAACACTTCTTTCTTGAAGCGCCTACATCGCTGCCGACCGCATAAACGCGTAGTGGCGCTCGCCAGAACTATTGCGGGCGGAAATGACGAAGATGAGCGCTGGCCTATGATTGTATAAATGTAATGATAGAATAACGGCGTTGCATCACAAAATGGGTTATTACTGGGTTTGGTTTTTTTTTAGCATGGCTTTTTTCACTGAACACCAGCTAGACGAACGATGTCAAACTTTTTCGCTTTAAAACTGCAGCGCTAGGCAAGAAGCACCGAACGCGCCGCTCCAGGCGCCGTTGTTTGAAGAAACCGAAGAGAAAAAATGTAAGAGCGTTTATATAGACGCCGTCGCAACAAGAAAGATGACTAAAACTACAAACGTGAGAGGCGTTCGCGATCTGCCTTCGTCTCTCACGTGCAGTTCACTCTTAATGCACCACATTGTTTGTTACCTATCGCAATGGCGTCATATTGCCCCGCCCAAGGAGGTTAAAAAAAATTGCTGGAGTGGCGATTATTGCGCAATAGTGAAGCCGTGCCCACCAAAAGATGGCTGCTGCGCCCCGCCATCTTACTAGGGGCATGATAAACCATCGGCGTTTGGCGAAGGAAAGCGAGCGTTTTCCACGCCACGCCAGAGAAGTTTAACATGGCAACTTTACGGGTCAGATACTGCTGCAAGTGTGTCTTTGTGTTACTAGTTTTCGTTAGTAAGCCCTCAAAGTCATGGCAAATTTTATTGGACATCAATCGTCAATACTCCTCTCGACGGGTTACTTTTGTCGGCAACAACAATCTTTTATTTTGTACTTAACGTAGTATTTACACTAACAGGTCAAAGCCGTTTGATCTCCAAGTAGGCACCACCAGAAAAGAGCATGTTTTCAGAGCCTTCTTTGGTGGGCAAAAGCTGGCTTCACTTTCGCTGGCAAGGCGTTTCGAGAGCTTCCACTCCAGAATTTTTTTTTAACCTCCTTGGCCCCGCCACGGTGGTCTTGTGGTTATGGCGCTCGACTGCTGACCCGAAGGTCGCGGGATCGAATCCCGGCCGCGGCGACTGCATTTTCGATGGAGGTGAAAATGTTTGAGGCCCGTGTACTTAGATTTAGGTGCACGTTAAAGAAAACCAGGTGGTCGAAATTTCCGGAGCCCTCCACTACGGCGTCTCTCATAATCATATCGTGGTTTTGGGACGTTAAACCCAAAATATCATCATCGCAATGGCGTCATCATTACGTTGGAAAGAACGGGCAACATTGTATGCAAGCTTCCCGTACGTAGCATCTTTGAGTTCATTTCATTGGTGCGCCATCAAATGTCACAGGGCGAGTGAAATGCGGTCAGGTGACCCCGCGAACATCGAGTTGAGGGTAGGCCTCCATTTCATTGTGTTTTGAGTGTTCTAGGCTGAATAACTTCGGACTGCGTGCCCCTATCGCTGCCGTTCTTGCTGCACTAATCTCTTCAGCCTTCAGTCTACGCAACCCGAAAGTAAAAATTTAAAACAATGAGGTCTAGAAAAGTGTTAGAGGGTCCTGTCTTGCAGGCCTGTCTGTACCTCCTTGAGAACTCGAGCGTACCTATTAGATGGTGATCATTTTCAGAATTCAAAATTTTCAACATTGCCACATAAAAGTTTGTGTGTGTGTGTGTGTCTGTAACACGTGAAGGCTTTCGCCTTCACGTGTTACAGAGAGTGTAAAATGCTGACGAATTGTTATCATTATTACCATGTTCCGTTTGGCATTGCAAGCTTTCTGAACGTTATCTGGTTTTGCACTGCCTCCGTGATCTCCCCGCTTTTTGACCAAGCGACTATGCCATATGCAGAGGCGTAGCAGAAATTTTTTTCGGGGGGGGGGGGGGTTCAATCATACATTATGTATGTTCGTGCGTGCGTTTGTATGTGTGTGTGTATATATACACATGCAATATTGAAAAATTTCGGGGGGGGGGGGGGGGTGAAACCCCCCCCCCCCCCTTGGCTACGCCCCTGGCCATATGTGATGAAGTTATAGTGACGTCATGATTGTTCGCGATCTTGGTGTAATATGGTGACGTCATCGGTTGATGATGATTTTTTGCACCAGTCGGTGCTGAAGCCGCCGACGCCAACGGTCAGTTTTTTGCGTTTCATGAGGCATCTAAGGCTTTCGTCTTAACCCTCTGAGGCGCTATGCACACAATCTTGTATACCCCTAGTTTCTTGCTATTTTTATTGACGCGGGGCTAAGAAGAGTGAGATACATTGAGCTTTGGATCAATTGAACCTCTTGCATGATAAATTTGTCTTCATTTCTCTTCATTTTGAAGTGTACTGTTGCATATGATTGCTTTGCTGAAGGCACTACCACATTGGACGAGTCGTACGACGTGCCGCTTCGTGCGACCCATGTGAAAAGTGTTTTTTTTTTTAACAAGGACATACCCGGAAACGGATTTGCACTATATTCTAGCCTGAGAGAGAGAGAGAGAAATAGATGAAAAGGAACGCGGAGAGGTTAACCTGGTGCGAGTGACCGGTTTGTTACCCTACACAGGGGTTGGGAAATAGGGGTAAGGTAGAGGCCAGAGAGAGAGAAATAAAATGGAAACAAAAAATACACACACACACACACACCTGCACACACACGCAAGACGTTCCAATCAGAGCCGTTCTGAGAGACCTGGGATTTCGTTCTATTTATGCAGAAGCAGAGCATGAATGGCTTAAGAATAAATAGATATTTAATTACAAAGTAATTAGGAATGATTACTATGACAAACAAAGTTAACGTATTACGACATTACTTTTTATTGCGATAGCAATATATGGACAGTCTCGGCTGGATTTTGCCGTCGCCGTCGCCGCCGTCATGCACCGTATATGTATAAGGATGTATATATATATAAGAGCCCCAAAGAAAAGTACTTCAGAAAATGCTTCCGAAGCGCGTAATCGAACCAGGGACTTGTTGCTCCGCAGCGAGTGGCGCTATCCACTACGCCACGAAACGCAGATCCTCCACATAGCTAACGGCGAGCGTTATATATACAACCTTTACCGCTGGACGGACTCAGAGACGACAGGCTATAATAAGCGTTTCTTCATTACCAGCGAGGTGGCGCTAGGAGCGCGACAGGCGGACTTAAAAGTCGTCGGCGAGCTCGCTCGCTTGTTATATTGGCGCTGGGAGAACCTTGCCCTTCTGCTGTCTGCTCGCGCGGTTTTCTCGTGGTGAGGTGTAAGAGGGATGTTTTCGAGCATTCACCGTGATGTCCGCGCTCATGTTACGGAGCGTACGAAGCTCAAGGGACGCCGCCTAAACGAACAAACAGAAGATGAGCGCGAACTATCAAGTGTCACAGCTCGACACTTGAAGCAAGCTAGTTTCCTTCGCTGCTTCGGCCGCCTTTGCCAACAGGAGCGCTGTTCAAACTGAGAGTATCCATTGTCACTGCTTATTCGCGCTCGTTCGGTGTATATCTGTGCGTTCGTTTCGTGCGTGCTTCACTTGATAGTTCGCGCTCATCTTCTGTTTGTTCATTTAGCGGCGTCCTTTGAGCTCGAGGGACGCGCTGGAAATTTCAAGCTGCTTCCCGCTCTTCGCGTTTCGGTCCCTTTGTTGCTATCAGATTCATTGCTTAGCTGTTTTCAATGAAACAAAAACTCCAGCAGCCTTAAACGAGTTGCAGACGCGCTGGGGTAACCACCGCACCGGATGTGGTACCGGCATACGGAGAGCCGCTGCCGTGCATTCCCCTGATAAGTCACCTTTCATGGCAGCGCCACCGCGTTCTCGTCACCGTCATGGCATAGGGAATGTTCGTGAAGTGAAGGTCGTCTGTGCTCCCCCTCCCCGCCTGGTCAGCTAGCGTTTCCCAACTCTTACTAGCCACAGTATAGTTGCTGCCGGGGGTTCCTGCAGCGCAGCAGCGCGTCCATCACGGGCCGCTTCGCGCTGTCATGCCCCCGCTGTCGTCCGAACACCGGCCGAACAGCTTCAACGAAATGCTAGTCGTGCTGAAGCACGGCGGGCTCGCATACGTGCCCAGACGCAGGAACAACGTGCTGCTGCACGTGAGTCTAACGCAGCAGCTCAACGCGAAGGCGCCAGGACGCGGTCCTGCGAAAACAAGAGGCTGAGGTGAGGCGACAGCGTCGACAAGACCCGGCAGTTCGAGAGCACGAAGCGGACGAACGTCGTGCCCGCCGGGAGGATGCCATAGTTCGAGAGCACGAAGCAGAGGCACGTCGTGCCCGTCTTGAGGATGCCGCAGTGCGAGAGTACGAGGCTGAGGCGAGGCGACAGCGTCGACAGGACCCAGCAGTTCAAGAGCACGAAGCGGAAGCACATCGTGCCCGTCGTCAAGATGCCTCAGTGCGGGAACGCGAGGCCGAGGCGAGGAAACAACGCCGACAGGACCCTGCAGTTCGAGCGCGGGAAGCGGCTGCGCATCGAGCTCGGCGTGACGATGCAGATGTGCGAGAACGCGGAAACCGAGTCAAGGCGACAGCGGCGCTTGCCCCAAGTAACCGCGCCTTGCCCACAGGCATCACATTTGACAGCAGCCACCGCACATTTCGAAAAACAGTTCTTCAATAACCCATTTGGATATGCATGTGATGTTTGTGATCGCCTTTGGTTTAAAGCTGACCTCTCGCCCATCCGCGTATGTCATGTGCCCCTGCTCGCTACCGAGTTTCCGAACGAAGACGTCCATTCCTTCATGCTGTGTTCAACATGCCGCGGGACATTGCAAAGGAATGCAATACCAGCCCTCTCTCGGAGTAACGGCTACGTTTACCCCGGCCATTCCCGCTGAGCTGCCTCCACTGAACTTGGTGAGTGAGCGTTTGATCGCTCCCGTCTACCATTCATGCAAATTCGTCGCCTTATGTACGGTGGAGGACAGTATGGCATCGTCGGCCCCGTCGTTAACGTTCCCGTCGAAGTAGATACAATGGTTAAATCGTTACCCGCGAAACGTCCACGAAGATCATGCCATCAATGTTCACATTAAGCGAAAGCTTCTAAACAAGGACAACATACCTCTCTGGTCTTGTGAAAAAATCCGAGTTGAAACCCTGGCTCGATGTGTTGTGTCGGAGTACATTGTACAAGTACTTTGGTATCACTCTGGACGCTTCTGCTTTAGATGCTCTTCCCGACCGACGATGCATTTCAATTGCTTGAGGATTCCGTCGAAAGCTTGCCCCAGTGTCCCGACGTAGAAAATCCTGTTGATGCATGTGTGGCGCTTAATGCATTCGAACAGTCTGTGGTATGGGACGAAGAGCGCTACCTGGCCATAGCTCCTGGTGAACACAAACAGCCTCTCAGCATATTGTACGACGAAAGAGCGGAAGAACTGTCCTTCCCTCAAATATACCTGGGGAGCCCCGGCGAGTTAAACCAGAAGCGCATCCTACACCATTTACGTATGCTACCAGTGAGATACGTCGCAAAGACCGTCGCGGTGTTTCGCCTCACCACATCCTGTTCATGGCAATGAGGTGCTCCGATTTAGAGTTAGTCGCAGCCTGGCCGTCACTTTTCGTGTCAACGACGACACCGAGAAAATCACGCGCCAAATGCTTGAAGACGAACACTTCATTCAGGATTCTATTGACCAAGACATGGCATTTATGAAGGGGCGTTCCCAACACTGTCCACTACTGGCAGCAGCGAAAGAAAGATGTTTTCGCTATGATACGCCAGCTTGGCAAGCCGACTGCGTTTCTCACCCTGTCAGCCTCAGAGATGCACTGGCCGCGATTACTCACTCTGCTTGAGCGGTTTGCGCCATCAAGATCCTGGCTTAGAAGTGCACGTGTCGGAAATGACCATCAATCTACCGTGCCCAGCTCGTCCAACAGTGACCCCGTAGTGTGCGCCATTTACTTTCACAGGCTCGTGTGCGTCATCCTAAACATCCTGTGTAGCCGCACTCACTCTCCTTTCAAGCCTTACCGCGTCGTGGACTACTTCAAGCGAATTGAGTTCCAGCACCGAGGCAGTCCACCACGCTCACATCTTGCTTGGCTGGAGAACGCACCTGATTGAAACCGTCTCCCCTGACATGCCAGAAACGATGCGCCTCGCAACGCACCTCGTGTCACTCGATACCTCTTTGTTGCCGCGCCTTCGTACTCAAGTGCACCAACACACCGCACACTTGCTACAAGCGCGGAAACGCTCGTTGCCGTTTTGGCGCTCCTTTCTGGCCCACTGAAAACTCCATGGTGCTGCTTCCCTATCCGCCCACAGAAGACGATGCCGAAGCCGCGCGGCGCGTGACACTTAAAGAACGCTTTTTTGCAGATGCACGCCGCTCTAGAAAGTACAGACTACGACAATATCAGTCAATTCCTTCAACACCACGGCAGTCACATCCCAATGAACAGTACGTCTCCGTGCTCCGCGCTGGCATTACGCGCCCGACCTTGTTTATCCAACGAACAGTGCAGCAAAAGTGGATCAACGCATTCAACCCGTGAGTCGCCTCTATGCTAGACTCAAACATGGACCTTCAGGTGATCCTGGACGCGTACTCGTGTGCGACTTATGTCGTAGATTACGTGAATAAGTCGAATCGCGGGGTCTCAAATCTACACAAAGCTGTCCTCGGACATTTGGCAAGCACTCCAACATACCTTATGGCCAGGCGCTTCGTGTACTTGGCGTTAAGATGCTCAAGGCTGTTGAGATGAGTGCCCAGGAAGCTGCTTGGACACTGCTCCGACAGGATATGTCAGAGTCAAGTAGACGGATCTTGTATATTGCGACATGTCTCCCGGAAGAGCGCACACGCGTTCGCAAAACGCGCGCGCAGATGGAAGCAGCTGGACTCGACGCGGCGTCAACGGATGTGTGGAAATTTGGGGTGTTGCGGAGATACGAAGACCGCCCCGATAACTTGGAACACGTGTGCTTGGCAGACTTGCAGCGCTTTACAATATCCACTCCTACCAAAAGCGCCGCGATCCAGCCGTCATTCGTTACCGCTGCTACTCCATCGACGACTCACTAAACTACAAGCGAGAAGCGGTCACTCTTTTCCTTCCTTTCCGCCGGGAAGTGGACATTCTTGATGGTAATGCTTTTGAACATATTTACGCTGAAAACGTGGACGCCTTGCTTCTGAAGCGATCTGAATATGACAGCAAGTTCGACATGCACCAGCTGCGTGACATATGCCTCCAGATGTGCGCAGACGACGCTCATGATACCGAACTGCGCAATGAAATTGACCCACGGCACGCTCGTTTGGTCGACCAGAACGACGATGATGATTTGCTCGGAGCCCCTGATGCCAACTTAGTAGCGGCAAAAGGTCGTTGCGCTGCCGTCTGCACGCGTCAGGACGTCATGACCGGTGACGCCTACAGGGAAATGATGCGGCTCACCAACAAGGAGCAGTTCGAAGTTATTCGGGAAGTCATCCACCGCCTAACGTGCCCGGCCTCCGACCCGCTCAGAATTTTCCTGACTGGCGTGGCAGGTTGTGGCAAGACCTTCGTTCTGCGGCTTATTATGGACGCCTACAACCGCTACACCAACACCGCCTCCACGTGCACGCACAACGCGTACGTCTCGTGCGCCACAACAGGCAAGGCAGCGGTTGCCATCGGCGGACTCACCGTGCACGCCGCGTTCAAGCTGAGTATGCGCACCGACGGGGGCTTGCGCGATGGAGACCTCAACTCCTTCCGTTCAGCGTTCACCAACATCAAATGCGTCATTGTGGACGAATGCAGCATGATGAGCAGCGACACTCTCGCGCGTGTGGACGACCGTCTGCGACAGATAACTGCAAACTACAATGAGCCTTTCGGCGGCTTGGACTTCATCCTGTGCGGTGACTTGCGCCAGTTGCCCCCCGTTCGCGCAAGCGAGGTGTACAAACGCAGTAGGACACGGGACAACATCTTTAACACCCACGTCACTTGGCATCACCTCTCCTACTTTCCACTTACGCAAGTCGTCCGACAGAGCGACACCAAGTTTTCCACCGCCTTGTCTAAGATCGGCGATGGTCGTGCGCTCGAAAAGGAGGAAGTCGACATGCTTCAAGCCCGCTTTGTCTCCAAGGACGACGCGAAGCTCCACTGTCCTCACGGCGTCAGGCTGTTCTATTCCAACAAGGAAGCCGAGGCGTACAACACGCAGGACGCCGTCCAGGACGTGGATGCTATTTACGAGGCTAATGCAGACGACACCATTGTCCGCTATCGCAGTGACGCCGACTGTGAGAGTGCGAAGCGTCGGTTACACTCCCTTACCACTTCTGAGGTTGGCAACCTGCCGCGAAAAGTTGTGCTATGTTCAGGAAAGCCATACATGCTTACCCTCAACATTGACGTGTCCGACGGCTTGGTTAATGGAGCGGTGGGTCAACTCAAGCACGTGCAGTTGGATGAACTGGGCCTCCCCAAACGCCTTTGGCTCCACTTTCCTTCTAAAGCAACAGGCAACATTGCTCGAGTCAAGTCGAAGACTATTCGCGAAGTTGCGGGCCCTGTCGTGCCTGCCGACTCAGTGCCCATCGAACTGCGCACCGCCACCATCACTTTGGACAAAAAAACGGGTGTTTCTTGCCGTCGCAAGCAATTCCCCGTAATGCAAGCGAGTGCTGTCACCATACACAAATCTCAGGGGGGAACATACAGCCAGGTGGTGTACGAGTACCACAAGCGCCATCCTCAGAAGCTTGTCTACGTTGCTTTGAGTCGAGCCACCACACTGAACGGACTTTTCTTAACAAACGCAGAACAGGACTTCACATTTTACCATGGTAGAGAAAATCCCGATCGGGCCTTGTCGGACGAATTTCGTCGATTGGAAAGTCATCGACTTAATACAATCACCGCCAAGTGCCTCGCCGTCCTCCAGTCACCGCACACATTTGCAATTTGCAACATGAACGTACGCTCGTTGCCCGCGCACGCCGTCGATGTCTCGCACGATCACGTCATCCGCGAGGTACCTCTACTGTGCTTCACGGAAACCTGGATGGACACTGCCGTCGAACTGCAAGGATACAAGTGCGTGAGCCTCGCAAAACGACAAAATCACCGAGCTGCTGGAGTCGCCGTTTACGAACGCTTCGACGAGACCACACTTTTACCGCGCAGCGTTCCATACCAACTCATCTCGTTGCCCCAGATGAGTTGTGGTGATGCATGTGCCGTGAAAACATCACATGGCTTCGTCGTCGCAGCAGTCTACATTTCGCCAGCAACATCGCGGAAAGACATCATGAACTTCTTGCTGCACAACTTCAGTGCGGTGTGCCAACAGGATGTGCCGGTGATCGTCACTGGAGACTTTAATGTGAATGTACTTCGATGTGACAATGAGTGGCTTGTGGCGTTTCTCGGTGCTGAACTTGGACTCCACCTCCTGTCTGACGTCACACAGCCAACTACACGCAACAACACCTGTCTAGATATTGTGTTAGGAAAGGGTGTTGCGTCACGTGTGCACTGCGTGCCATTGCCAACGTACTTCAGTGACCACAAAGCGGTTGTCGCGGTCGTCGAGTGAACTATGTTTCATTTATCTTCACCTGCGTTTCGATCAAGTGCTATATCTCCTGCCTTTCGTTGATGCACGTAATTAAACACGTCATTTCTTTGGCCTTGTGATTCTTGCATGACTGTCAATTTTAACACGCCCGAGGGAGGGCCTGACCACGTATACATGTGCGCTACACATACAAAGCTGCCCCTAGCTTTGTATGTGTAGCTTTGTGACACACAACGTACGCCACCTGGCTGTATGTTCCCTTCGTACCAGCACGCGCTGCCCATGGGAGGCGCTTCTGATCAACGCCGTCGCTCCGCACGCGCCTTGTCGTGGTCGTCCACTCTGGCCACGCCGCAAGAAACTTACTTAGCAAGTGTATGTTTGCTACAATTCATATTGCTCCTGAAGCTGCGAGCCTCACTTCGTATAGCATTACAGCTTCTTGCTATCGCATTCATTGCTTCGCCCTTTCGGCGAAACTGTGATTTTTTTTTGCTGCAATATAATATCGAGTGCCTTGAAATATTATTGTATCGATTTGACGAATTTACAGACAGTTCTTCATTGGTAGCAGCTTTGTCGGTAGTGTTGTAGCGTTTCAGTGTAGTTGAGTGGTGCTGTTGGTGCTGTTACGACCGAGTATTTGTATCCATCCCACCGCTGCAACCAGTTGTTACGAGCGGCATCGTTGGCCGACGCGGACTCAGGGGGTAGCGTGGAGCTGAGCGGCGGGAGTTGTACCGCAGGCCCAGGGACGTCCAGAACAGCAGGAAGCCGAGGCAGAGAGACCGGCGTTGAGGAAAACTTAACAGACGTTTATTTACAACATCACAGAGGACAGGATCGTAAGCACGACATCTAGTCCGATCGATCCTTCCCGAGCAGACGCTCTGCTGCTCCTTAAATACGCTTCGTTCCCAAGATAGGGAAACTCCTTAATCGGCAAATGTCCAATCACAAACGTGCATGCCTTTGGAGCTGCATAACTAGCAAACGTCCAATCACAAACGTGCATGCCTTTGGAGGGTCCGTCTCTTCGACACATTGGTCACCGCCCCCAGGATAACAATACCAGGGACCACTGCACTCTCACTCTCCACGTCCGACCAGTTCGGAAGAAAGGGGGGCACTGTCACTTCGGGGAAACGAAAATCCTTTTACGAACAAACGAACCAGCTTTAACCAAAACAAGCTCGTTGCAAACACGTGTTCCACAGAGGAGACCCGCGCGTAGCTGCCAGCTTCCCGCCGAAGCGCTCAGTTCAGGGAAAAGACAGCAGGTGTAGGTGTCTAATCCATTCTCCGAAGTGAGGGGGGAGTCCAAGAAGCAGGAAAACTCGTTTGGAGACAGCTGGCCCAGGACCTTCGTATCTGCTTTGTAACAGCTTCCCCGGCGGCAGGCCGAGACCTCGACGTACAAAGGTCAACCACCTTTGTGGGAAGAGGTCGATGAAGACAATGCTGGTGTGCTGAAGCCGTGCACACCCCGATGCTGCTCTGCTGCATTACTCTGCCACCTCCGGTGATCTCGAACATCTGGTAGCGTCGTCCAAATTCGGAGAAAAACTTCTTGCTCTGCTGGCCAACATTCTTTCTCGAAAGACAGCACCTGTGTCAACCACGCGAGAACCACAACCGCCAAGCAGGCAAGCGCCCGTACTCTCTCCCTGAGACCCACCAGGCTTTTACTCCAAACAAAATGACCTGTTCTCAATTACAATAGCAGCAGCAATTCCAACAACACAACCTGAAATAGGCTGCTCAAATTCACAAACACATGTCGTGATGGAGCACGACCCCAACAACAAAAAAAGGCAATTGTAAATCTGACACAAAAAAATGAACCTAAATACCAAGCCAGAGTACCCGAGGCCATCAAGTTCCCTGGAAACAACGAGTTAAGCCCTGAGCGCTGCCACTGCTCAATTCGTGGGACACCCTGACGTAATGCTTCATTGTGTCCTCGCATGACACGCAAATGAAACCTAACAAAATATTTTCAAACTTAGCCTTCGTAAAACTCATGGATGGCATTCTCTTACGCACTGAACTCGCTCTGATGCGTGTCCCTATTCTTTAAATAGATTACATCACACGCAGAACGATAAAAAAGGAAAACATAGCTCTAAAACTAGCTATTTAACCATCAAAAGACGACGAGACCCCAAAAGAAGACTATTTCATAAAAAAAAACTACCCCAGTGCCTGCTTCTGCGATAAAGAGGAATGTAAAAATTTACAAAACAACGCTGCATTCCTTCCTCATCGGCAAACGACAAAACATTATCAAGCACATCCTTTCCAAAATTGAATACAAGATAACTTCTTAGTATTCAACGTTACACTTTGCTTATCTGCATGCGGCGCTCTTTCAGACGAGCTCCGGGGAGACGCGCATGCCACAGATTTCGAGGGGTCCGGCCTCGACAAATGAACAAAGAACAAACCTGTCCGACGCGCTCAGTAGCGGCGACTTTTGACCCGCGGCCTCTCGATTCTGACAAAGGGAATCGCTTGCCCATTGTGCCCCTCCAGGCTAAGCCGTCAGCCTTTAGCCACGGTGGGGGACAGCTTTTGTCACGATTCCGGCGTACGCGACACCTCGCTGTTCTGCCTCTACTTGGCAGTGAAAACGATGAGATCAGGCGGTGACTTTGGCGTCTGAATTCCACTGAAATTCGTTTCTTCGCGACGCGCCTCACGTCCGATCTGGATTTCCGCGGGACTCTCCACTTGGAACTTGTTCTAGCATGCCTTTTCGGGATTTCAGGCCTAGCCTTCAACTTGGCGTCTCGAAGAATGCGGTCGTCGCGTTTGGCTAGCGCTTTAGCACGCTTACCGCCACTGGTCGCTTTTGCGTTCGCCTTTCGTTTGCGCTGGCGCCTTTTCCTCACCGAACGGCTCGCAGCGCTCATAGTCTCGGCACTAGTACTCTCAAGTGCGCTGCCTTCGACATTCGCTGCCAACACTTTAGGCGGCTGAACTGACTTGTCCTCTGGGCCGTTACTAGGTATCTCTGAGTCCGACCTAACGGTAGTCCCGACACTCTCCAAGTCAGCCAGCTCGCCCCGAGATGTCTCTTCAGTTTCGGGTGTTCTATCGCTATCGTGGATAGCCCCCTTTTCTCTGGCCTTCGAAGTCGGCCTCCTGCTCTTCGCGAGTTTGACGCTCTTGAAACTCACGCGCTTTGCGTAGCGCCTCACTCTCTTGCGCCACGCGAAGTGCTTCTTGCTCTCGCGCTCTCTGACGCGCTTCCTCATCTAGCGCTTTTCGACGCGCTTCATCCTCACGCGCCTTGCGGAGCACCTCAGCCTCTTGCGCCACGCGAAGCGCTTCTTCCTCTTTCGTCTTGCGTAGCGCTTCGTCCTCACGTGCTTTGAGACGGACCTCAATTTCTAGCGCTTTACGGCGTGCGTCATCCTCAAGCGCTTCAGCTCTGTCTTTGTTGCCTCGACTTTCGCAGTCAGCAGGACCTGAAGCACCTAAGTGGCGCAACAAGGCATCTTTGGCCTTATCAAAGTCTTGCGCTTCCTCCGTGGATAAGCGCTCCAAAACGCATGCAATTTGGCGCGGCAGCAACGTGACAAGCCTCTCCAACCAAAGGTCTCGGCTAACACCAACATCTTCGCAGACCTTTTCAAACTTAACGAGAAAAGACACAATGTCCTCGTCTATCTCGAAAATCTTGAGTTGACATTGTGCCAGTTGCCACTTAATCGCCTGAATTTCACGATGAAGTGTTTTCATTTTGAGCATGTTCTCGCGCCCGAGCCTGCCTCTCTTCGCGCCTTTCGCGTTCCTCTGCCTCTCGCTTTTCGCGCTTCAGCCTCTCATTTCTTTCTTCCGCTTCGCGCCTCTCATTTCTTTCCTCCTCAATTAGCTCCAGACATTCTGAGAGCTCGTCGTCGTCAGCCTCAAGGTTCTCCATAGCCTCGATAATCTTTGGCTTTCTCATTTGTTCTCGAACATCCAAACCCAGACTTTTAGCTAACTCTAGCAAAAGCGGTTTTTTCAGTGCCTTCAGATTCATGGTTGCTGCAAGTGCTGCTAACTTCACTACCACTAAGACGCTACGTTTCTATGCACAGGTCAACGTAGAGTAGTTACCCAAAATTACCACCTTTCCTATAAAACTCGAGACAAAGCCTGGTAAAATCTCAGTGAAGAAAAGTCAAGCACTCACCACACCCTGCAGCCATGATCTCGGCGGAGACGATCCCGAGGCTGGCACGAGCTTGTTGCGACTTGGCGTGAGCAGAATCCCGTCGCTGCCATCCAGTTATTACGGGCGCGTATTTGGATCCATCCCACCGATGCAACCATTTGTTACGAGCGGCGTCGTTGGCCGACGCGGACTCAGGGGGTAGCGTGGAGCTGAGCGGCGGGAGTTGTACCGCAGGCCCAGGGACGTCCAGAACAGCAGGAAGCCGAGGCAGAGAGACCGGCGTTGAGGAAAACTTAACAGACGTTTATTTACAACATCACAGAGGACAGGATCGTCCGCACGACATCTAGTCCGATCGATCCGTCCCGAGCAGACGCTCTGCTGCTCCTTAAATACGCTTCATTCCCAAGATAGGGAAACTCCTTAATCGGCAAATGTCCAATCACAAACGTGCATGCCTTTGGAGCTGCATAACTAGCAAACGTCCAATCACAAACGTGCATGCCTTTGGAGGGTCCGTCTCTTCGACACATTGGTCACCGCCCCCAGGATAACAATACCAGGGACCACTGCACTCTCACTCTCCACGTCCGACCAGTTCGGAAGAAAGGGGGGCACTGTCACTTCGGGGAAACGAAAATCCTTTTACGAACAAAGGCACCAGCTTTAACCAAAACAAGCTCGTTGCAAACACGTGTTCCACAGAGGAGACCCGCGCGTAGCTGCCAGCTTCCCGCCGAAGCGCTCAGTTCAGGGAAAAGACAGCAGGTGTAGGTGTCTAATCCGTTCTCTGAAGTGAGGGGGGGGGAGTCCAAGAAGCAGGAAAACTCGTTTGGAGACAGCTGGCCCAGGACCTTCGTATCTGCTTTGTAACAGTGCATCGTCTGGGTTGGACAGCTCTTCCGACGGCGCCCGGTTTGTGAGCTCTCGAGCTACCGCATTGGCGCGTTCATTGCCATGGAGAGAAGCATGTCCAGGTGTCCAGACGATACGCACCCTGTGTAACAATGTGGGGTGTATTGATGTCAGGATACGGTGTGTGTAGGGTGTGACCATTCCTTTCGCTATGTTCCGACAGGCAGTTTGTGAATCGGCAACCACGGTAATTGGTACTTCCCACCATGTACTTCCCACCACCACACAAATCACTCAACCGAGAAGACGCTGTTGCCTGGCGGCAGCTTCAGACTAATTCATTCCCCTGCCTTTACATCCTTCATCTCTTCCACCCCACACAATATCCCTCACACTGTCCCTATTGTGGAGCGTAGCCCACGGTGTATCACTGCACCTGGGGATGTCCACAACCACCGGGCTGCCGCCCTATTCCTTCACCCTCACAATCCTCTTGGGAGACTGCGCTGACCAGCTCAGAGCCGCAGGAGCAGCGTCGGCTGATCCAGCGGGCACGTTGTGTGGCGCGAGCCAATGGGGCCCTGAACTGAGGGCTCCACCCAACGAGGATAATCCTTGAGGCCTTCACAAATAAAAGATTTCTCTCTCTCGCATTGGTAGCATCTGAAAGGGTAAAAAGAAACACCCGTGGCACTGGTGACCTGTTGCGGAGTCACTCTTTCAAAAGACCACTGCCGCATGTTTTCGGGGATACCGCGTGAATCCCTCGCCTAACGCAAGCCATTATTCTTCTTTCACAGGGTTGTGTACCAAAGCGTGGGCTGCAATGTGATAAATTTGGACGAGCCACGCAATTAGGCACAGCTGCCTGGCGCCACTTACCCACCTAAAAGTGCCATGGATACGGTGTCCTTCAAGTGTCTGCTGAGGAGTCTGCTATCTTTACAACTGCTTTTTGGTAAGTCTTGCACGAAAATATTACGGTTTTCTATGGGTGAATGCATTTTAAAATATCCTCATGTCAATCACTAGATAACAGTAAGGAAAACGCTAAGCTGGTCACGCAACAGTGTCCCTGGTTCTTTGCGGCCTGTTCTAAAAACGCGCTGACAACATGTACTGTGAAGTTAGACCGAATGCAATCACAAATTGCTGGGAAAGTCAAAGCTTCTCCAACCTTGTGGTCTCTAAACTTTTACGTCGACCGTACATGCAATATTTCGTTAAGATTGCATCGTCGAATGTGAGAATTGTACCATATGTCGAAGCCATTTGATGGAGCTCTCCGCTTCAAGTTATCCACTCGTCAAAACGACTGCAACAGCATCAAGACTCAGCACAAGACTTCATCAGTGGTAAATTATGAATGAACATGTGCTTCCAGACTCACGTTGTACATCGTTATGGACCACAACGTTCTCCTGCACATACTTACCTGCAGAGCAGTCTGTGAAATCAGCGATTCCATAGTTCAGTTGCAGTCGTCTGCAATGGAAGTCGTAAGCGGTATCCCTTTAACCATCAGAAAAAAAAATGTCGCGAAATTGAGACAGTAAAAGTACTAAAAGAAAAAATTCGGCAGATCCCACGCACTGTGGGAATCGATGTAATGCGAAGCAGCCAGCAAGGAGCTGCATACATCGCCTTGTTTATCTTTGAGCCAAATGAAATCATTCATGCCATGGCATCTAGTCCACCATATATCGCATGTTTGCCATGCACGCATGCATGCATAATCTAGTGTACACCATGCCAATGAAACGCATATTCTGGTATATAAATGCATGACCTGTCGTTTATGTTCATCACGCACTCGTGTCATGCCATACCAATTTTGGTATATATCACGTTAACAAAACGACCGGAAGCGCACCATGACAGTGGCATGTAAATCATACCGTACATGACATGCATAACATGATTCGCATGTTAAGACCTCTTATTTATGTTCGTCATACAGTCACATCGCGCAATACCAATTTTGGTGTATATCAAAGGCGCAAAATGGCCGCGAGTGCACCATGAGTAGAGCATGTAAATCATGCCATACATGACATGAATATTATGGTTTTTCATGTTACCACCTGTCACTAATGTTCATCATACAGTCACATCGCGCAATACCAGTTTTGGTTTATATCAAGCCATCGAAACGGCCGCGAATGCACCATGAGCGTGGTATGTAAGTCATGACATACATGGCATGCATGTCATAGTTTTCATGTTACCACCTGTTATTCATGTTCTTCATACAGTCATATCGCGCAATACCAGTTTTGGTGCATATCAATCTAGCAAAACGGCCACGAGTGCGCCATGAGCATGGCATGTAAATCATAACGTACATTTCATGCATGTCATGATTATCACGTTACCACCTCTCATTTACGTTCGTCATGCAGTCGCGTCGCGCAATACCAATTTTGGTGTGTCAAGCAAGCGAAACGGCACGAGTGCGTCATGAGCATGACATGTAAATCATGTCCAGCATGTCATGCATGTCATGATTTTCATGTTACCACGTCTCATTCACCGTCGTCGTACAGTGGCTTCGCGCAATAGCAATTTTGGTGTACATCGAGCTAGCGAAGCGGCCGCGAATGCATCATGAGCGTGGCAATTAAATCATGACGTACATGACATGCATGTCATGGTTTTCATCTTAACAACTGTCATTCATGTTCTTCATACAGTCAAATCGCGCAATACCAATTTTGGTGTATATCAATCTACTGAAACTGCCGCTAGCGCATCATGAGCGTGGCATGTAAATCAGGTCGTACATGACTTGCATGTCATGATTTTTATGTTAGCACGTCTCACTTACGTTCGTCATACAGTCGTGCCGCGTAACACCAATTTTGGTGTATATCACGCAAGCGAAACGGACGCGAATGCACCATGATCGTGGCATGTAAATCATGACATACATGTCATGGATGTCATGGTTTTCGTGCTACCACCTGTTATTCATGTTCTTCATAAAGTCACATCGCACAATACCAATTTTTGGTGTATATCAATCTAGCGAAACTGCCGCGAGTGCGCCATGAGCGTGGCATGTAAATCATGTCATACATGACATGCATATCACTGTTTTCATGTTACCCCGAGACCATGTCATGTAAATCATGCTGCACATGACATGCGCGTCATGATTTGCATGTTAGGACCTGTCATTATGTTCGTCATGAACTCTTGTCACGCCGTACCATTTTTGGTATATATGAAATTAACGGAACGGCCGCAAGAGCCCAAAGGCCGTGGAATGTAAATCATGCTATTCATTACATGCGTGTCACGATTTTCATGATATGACCTGTCATTTATGTTCGTGATAAGGCCATGTTATGACACACCAATTTTGATATACATCCGATTAACGGAACGGCCAGGGAGCCCAAAGGCCGTGGAATGTAAATCATGCTGTTCATGACATGCGTGCCATGTTTTTCATAATATGACCTGTCATTTATGTTCGTAATAAGGCCATGTTATGACGCACCAATTTTGGTGTACATCCGATCAACGAAACGGCCAGGAGAGCACAAAGTCGTAGGTGGCTGGCTGGCTGGCTGGCTGGCTGGCTGGCTAGCTAGCTAGCTAGCTAGCTAGCTAGCTAGCTAGATAGATAGATAGATAGATAGATAGATAGATAGATAGATAGATAGATAGATAGATAGATAGATAGATAGATAGATAGATAGATAGATAGATAGATAGATAGATAGATAGATAGATAGATAGATAGATAGATAGATAGATAGATAGATAGATAGATAGATAGATAGATAGATAGATAGATAGATAGATAGATAGATAGATAGATAGATAGATAGATAGATAGATAGATAGATAGATAGATAGATACGCTCAAAGTCGCAGAAGTTCGCTAAGAAAGGCTTCGCATTTAAAATGATTGCACATAAGCTAAAAAATAAGAGAGAGCCAGTCAATAAGAACAGAAGAAGACGGAATAACTACCAAATCAAGTTTCGTTCGTCGACTAACCACCGACCGCTCCTTTTGCGTGCATTTAGAAAACCCGGTCTTGTTACTGCAGAACGTCGTCTTGATGAGGCACTCGCAATAACGTTATACATATCTGATCAAGTCGGCCGCGTTCCATCCAGCCGTAACAAAATGACAAAGGAAACCGTCACATTCACCGAATAACTAAGGTACGCTAGAGTTGGCACAGATAGAAAGGACTAGGAAGCAAAAACATTTACCGTAGAAAAAAAAACAAGCGTCTCCTGACTGGTCTTCGAATAGATTATTCAGATTCTTCTAGCTCAACTGAGCGGATATATTTTTCCTTATATCGGCCCTCGCGCATCCTGCTGGCGATTTGATTCTTTCCCTATGAGGGGCGAAACAAAACTTGAGGGGCTTCACACAAAATAAATTATATATTGGAATGCTTAAAGAGCGTCGGCTTTCCTAACATGCAGTGCCATACAAGGAGCACTTTTCTCCCTTACCCTTCTTCGTTGGAGGGAGGCTTATATCTGTGCAGTGGGGGCTGTTTTGTGCCAGGTGATTCGATGTCTTACGCATCCTAAATTTCGAGCAACCTGTTAAAGTTCTTTTGGCGTTTGTTTTTTTTTATCCTTATTTTAGAAGTCTATATTTTTGGCTTACTTTCTTTTTTTTTATCCATATACCTTCAGCTTACATGCCCATCCTTCCTAAAAATAAGTAGGCGTTGCGCCACTTTCGGTGAAAGTTTTCGCCTTCTTGCTCCCTCCCCACTTTCTTATTTCCGAGTCTGTTTTTTGAGTATCTCTTTATTGTAGTACAATAATTATATTAATATAGTAATAACAAAAAGAATAACGATGATGGCAATAACAGTTATGTTTGCATACATTTTGTTCGTATGCTCAAGAGCCCTGCCAGATCGATCAACGAATTGCCAACAGGCCAAAAAACAACGAACTTTCAAGCATCCCACCCTGCTGAAATATTTAATTAGTTCATTTGTTTTGCTCACTTATGCTCTACCAATGAACTCTGAATCAATATCGGAGAGCGGCTGACAACGCGCTCTTTGCGTACAATCTGGAAAGTTTTGTTTCTCAACTTGAAAGTGTAATCACAGATCGTTAAAAAAACATGTGAAAGACATTTGAATGAAGGCAGGCTGGCCAGCCATCACGCACATCAAGTGCGCCTCAACAAATTGCGCTTTATTATTATTATTATTATTATTATTATTATTATTATTATTATTATTATTATTATTATTATTATTATTATTATTATTATTATTATTATTATTATTATTATTATGTGATCTGGAATGGCATTCCTAATTCCAGCAGCAACGCCATTGAGCGAGTCCAGAAAAAATTCCTAAGCATTTACAACCATCGTTTCGCTAGAAATGACTCTGGATCTCGTTCTAACGCTGCTGGATTATTATCATTGCCATCACTTTGCTGCCGACGAAATCGCGCTGATCTGTTATTTCTTTACAAGCTTGTGCATGGTATCATATCCTGCCCTGTACTGCTCAACTGTCTGAATTTCCGAATTCCGCGTAAGCTGACCAGAGAGAATAGACCTTTTCATGTAACCGCCTGCCTCTGTGAACATTCGACCATTGGCAGGATACAACGTCTTTACAAGGCTTACTTTCTGGAGCTCGATGTTTTTCACAGCTCCCAGTCGTTGTTCTGCTCCGAGCTTTGCACTGTACTTACATAGCCTCGCACACTGTTGATATTTTTTTTTCGGCCTGCGCATAGTCGTACATGTGCAATTTTATAACGTTTTTATGCCTGATATTTTATTATGAATGTTTCCTTTGTTTTGTTTTTGTTTTTTTCGTGCGCCAGTACAAAGACCTTACGGTTGTTCCTGGGCACATTAAATAAACGTTTGATTATTATTATTATTCGCTCACGCAAGACGCCGCTGCGAAACCGAACAAATTATGAGGTTAATGTACGAGTTTAATGCGCGTGTCAGTTTATCCGCTTCAAAACAACACAGCCAATTCGGTTAGATAACAAAATTCATTGTCATGCATAGTGCGACGGGAGACATTGGCTCCATCATTGCTTGATTTCACGGTAATCCAATTTTCTAAACACAGCGCAATTTGGTTAGTCGAGAGCTAAGAGGTGCACGTTTTGCATAAGCAATAGCGTTAGAGCCCACGCATAAGCTTAGCGTGTGTCCACACACAAAATAACACGCAAACCTTCTCAAACTGTGACAGAAAGTAAATTATTGACGCTCGCGGTGCCGCCATATAACTATGCTGCGCCGTCAAGGCGACTGGCCACTTAGTTTCCTGCGTGTCAACATATTGACCCATCCCTTTCACAGCGACGACCGTGTTCCTAAAGCGTCTCTAAAGCCTCACGGGCAGGAACACTCTTTCAATTGACCCTTTGAAGAAGAACGAAGGCCGAGAAAAAAAGCAGCAGCATTTCCGCTGAGGACACACAATGTTGTGTGACAGGTCTACGGTCAGGCTACGCCAAATCTGGGCCAAGCCTTTCATCGCTTCAATGTTCCGCAGAATGGAGCGACCGGAGGTGACATTTAAGCAATCGGAACGGGCGCGTGCCTTTATTCACATGTTGCAAGGCCGGTGGTGCAGCAAATGTTTCTTTTTACAAAATGAATGAGCAGGCGAGATCTAAAGTTGCGCGGGGCAAAGTGTATGGGAGTTTAGTTTGACATCCCGTATGTAGGAAGTTAGCGTAAAATATGACTGACCATTTCTCCATTTTTTAACGCAGTTCTTTGCCTACTGAGCATAGCCTTACCTCTGTTCTTAGGACAACTCACTCCTCGTTGAAGAGGATCCTCACCAAAGTTTTACAGCGCTATTGCCGGTTACAACTTTAAGGAGCCCTGAATGACCCCTGATACTTGGTGGGAATATACATTCTACGAGCAGGAAACGCTGCGATGAACACTTCAGCCAAATATTGTAGTCGTGCACGACACGTAGAGTTTACAAGCGGAGCGCGACGTTGCCATTTTCTCAAGCGCCCTCTCTTCATACCGAGGCCCACCCTCACTCTCTCTTAAGCTGCCGACTGCTGCTCTATTACGTCATTTAGCAGCTTGGTGCAATTGCCCGACAGCTGACATAAATTAAGAACGCCGTTTGGATCAGATGCGCTTCTTGGTATTATCACGTTGAATTGTCGCTGTTGTAGTTAAATACGCAAGCGAAAGTTTCGTTTTAGATTTTGATATGAACGACGCACTTCCGGGAGTGCACTACTGTCGTCTGCTTAACTCAGCGCGCTCTCGCGCGTTCGAGCGAATCGTTCGCCGCACTGCGTTTTCGGCATTGCAGCCTTTGTGCCTCGTTTGTTTACAATTAGTTCTGAATGCCATGAGTGGCCTCATACCTTGCGAAGCTTGTGTGCAGCCCCGCGTTCCAAGGCCTCGGATCTTTGGAAATAAAGAAATAGAATATAAATGAAGACATCAAAATAGAAAATAAAGCGATAAAAAACAGATACTCCAGCTCATGGACTCGATTATGGACACGACACTCCAGCTCATGGACACGACGGTGGAGTCACCGACCGTCAAGGCTTATGACGTCAGTTGGGAGCGCGCGCTCATTTGGTGAAGGCTTGTGTGCACCTGCCTTTCAGGTGGAAATGCCACTCCCTTCTAAAGATGTACACGACTACAAATCGAAAGTATTGTGGAAATGAAGCACTTCGGCGATTATTTGCTGTGAGGCGGAATATACACCGCATTCAAGGAGGTTAAAAAAAATTGCTGGAGTGGCGATTATTGCGCAATAGTGAAGCCGTGCCCACCAAAAGATGGCTGCTGCGCCCGCCATCTTACTAGGGGCATGATAAACCATCGGCGTTTGGCGAAGGAAAGCGAGCGTTTTCCACGCAGAGAAGTTTAACATGGCAACTTTTACGGGTCAGATACTGCTGCAAGTGTGTCTTTGTGTTACTAGTTTTCGTTAGTAAGCCTCAACGTCATGGCAAATTTTATTGGACATCAATCGTCAATACTCCTCTCGACGGGTTACTTTTGTCGGCAACAACAATCTTTTATTTTGTACTTAACGTAGTATTTACACTAACAGGTCAAAGCCGTTTGATCTCCAAGTAGGCACCACCAGAAAAGAGCATGTTTCCGAGCTCTTTGGTGGGCAAAAGCTGGCTTCACTTTCGCTGGCAAGGCGTTTCGAGAGCTTCCACTCCAGAATTTTTTTTTTAACCTCCTTGACCGCATTATGTGTGAGTGGAGCGGCCATCGTATTGGTGTGACATTTCGACTACCAGGACATTTAAATTTATAAATGTCAGTGCTAACTACATTTATTTTAGAAGAAAAGACAAGTGGTAAGGTTGGGGGAAACATAAACATGATAAGAACATTCACACAATTCTTTATGAGACTAGGTAGCCATTGCACAATAAACAAAGTTATCCCAGGTAAATAATAGTAGTTGAAGTTCCATAAGTGCATAAAGTAAACATTTCATGTATGTGCTTTTAATTGGTGCTATAAGAGTCTGCCTGCGCTTCGGCCTATAGATTTCCCATAGTAGAGTGCAAAATACTAACACAATAAAAAAATTGAAGCCAGTTCCACGCCTCTGACATCTGAGAAGACAGCGGTGATGGCCAGCAAGCGTCACCACCTGGCGAACGCAGATTGACTTCTTTCTTCATCATCTTCCTCTTTCTTTCACCTTTCTTTCTTCTTTCTTTCTTTTCTATATTGCCTTCACTCCTCCTAACCCTCACATCTCTTTCCCACCCCTCTACTGTATACATGGTAATGATGTGATTTACCCTCTTACCTCCTACTTTTCTTCCTCCTTTCCCTCCTCCTCACCCCAACATCAGTCCTCCTCACCCCCACTTCCCTTTCCGATTCCCTTGCTAAGCTATACCAGTTATCTATACTTACAAGGGTTAAACTATACAAGGCTATGTCATCATTTCCCTTCTCCCTTCCTCGGTTCCTTTCTCCTCACTCTCACATCACTCTCCTCAGCCTCACTTCCTTTTCCCACCCCCTTGCTATACTATACTGTGCACGGCAGTGCTATGCTATGAGCTGCTTGGCCCATACCCGCTTTCTGTGGCATGCCTGCCGAGTTTTCTGTCTACGACACAGGCCTGAGTCCGAGCTTAGGCAGCTCCGCTGTTAAAAATAGTCCTCTATGTGGTTGTGCACGAGCCTTGAGGCAGCTTACCGCTCTCTTATAGTAAAGTACTCAGCACTCCGAATCGTCGCCTTTTATTCTAATCCCAAAACATGTGAAACTAACGACGTAAGCTCTTAGGGACCGCTCCCACAGTAGAGTACAGACTACTTTAAATCTTTCACATGTTAAATGGGGTTTTGCAGCATTCACGTGGACGCGGACCTCGGGGATAACCACTGCTTTCCATCAATTCGCAATCGGATTACTCAGAGCAATTAGGCAAGCCGAAGGTAACCGATCCCCACAAGAGTTTATGTGGTCGCGTGAATTCCGCTTTGGAACAAAACTACTGCACTTTCGGCAAACAACATGTTTCATCAAACGGCCACGACGCGTACACAGGCGCTCAAATTTCGGTATCCGGTCGTACCGCCGCACTCCTGCGGTGCGCCGGCTCGTTTGGGGCACGGGGTACAAAGGGACCGACCAGATGCAGCTTCTCCTCATCGGCACGGAGTCCTTCTTCGAGGGCAGCAACAGCAGTCAAGAAAGAGTAAGTCTCAAACAGTAGTTGAAAAAAAAAAGGCCTCTTGCGTAACAGTGCCATTCGTGACAATACGATATATGAGCATAGGTTTACTTAAAATAAGGGTCAATTAACTGTCATGATAATTAATGAAAATTAATTGATTGAGTTCACTGAAAGATTGTGAGCTGCTGTGATCATTGCGGCACCTGGCGGAGCAGATCTCAACCGCCCGCACCTTCCTACACGGCCTCTGAGATCCACTTCGGCAGTGCGACTATACACAATGCTAACCCAAGAAATACAATAGGGCACATGAACGCCAATGTGCGAGAACCACTACCAGACACCTAAGTCAAGCACTAGGGTCGCCTCTAATTTTTCATAAACCGAGGCCTTTGTACAGTAGACTATATTGTCCACCTTTTATTGCGATAGCAATTATATGGACAATCTCGGCTGGCTTTTGCCGTAGCCGTCGTCATGCCACCGCATATGTATATATATATATATAATAATTATATATATATATATTATATATATATATATATATATACACAAAAGTCCCAAAGAAAAATAATTCAGAAAATGCTTCCGAACCGCGGAATCGAACCAGCGACCGCTCGCTCCGCAGTGCTGGGCTAACCACTACGCCACAAAGCGCAGATCCTTCGGGTCGCTAACGGCGAGCGTTATATACACACCCTTTACCGCTGGCAGGACTCGGAGACGGCAGGCGCTTATAAGCGTTTCTTCATTACCAGCGAGATGGCGCGAGGAGCGCAACGGGCGCATTTAAAAGTCGCCGGCCAGCTCGCTCGCTTCTCCTAATATTTGCGCAGGGAGAACCTTGCCCTTCCTCTGTCTGCTCGCGCGGTAGGTGCTGCCGGGGGGTAGATGTTCCTGTAGCGTAGCAGCGCGTCCATCACGGGCCGCTTTTCTTGCTATCGCATTCGTTGCTTCGCCCTTGCGGCGAAACTTGGCCTTTTTTTTCAAACGCACATATTAACGGCCCCAATTAAATATCTCTGTAATTGTTGTAGAAATTACTTCAATCTTCTCTATTTCTCTAGACAGATTGCAGATGTACTAAAAGCTTGTTCGTTATGCATTTGGAACACCACCCCGGCGAGTTCAGAGGAGGCGCTGACAGAGCTTGCATTTCAGCTCCATGATTATATGTAGTGAGCTTCATTTGAGCGCTCGCTCAGTCACACGACGTGTAGGATTTCTGTAGTTGGGCCGGTTCTTTCTGTACGGGATCGCTTCGAAAAGTTTGACAAAGACTACGCGTCCAGTCGATCTGAAACCTCCTCATGTTCGTAATCTTTTTCATTTTCATTTCTTTTCCTTGCGCTATTAATAACGCCAAGCCAGGCAGCCGCCAGTTGACACGGTGCCTTCAAAAGCGAGCAAGGCCAATCAAGCGCACGCCGCAAGCGAGAAGAAAGGAGCCACTAAAATGGAACGAAGCCGTCGTCACGTCCTCTTCCCATTGAAAAGCCAAAAAAAAGAAAGAAAAGAAAAGCAAGAAGAAACACACACGAGCGAGCGTTCCCTTCGTGGTGTGTCTGCTGCGCGCACTGCGTCAAGCAGCTTTATGTTCGGACCTTTTGAAGGAAGCACACTTAGAAAACGTCCCTCTGTTTGGGCGTGTGTTCGCGAAGAGCTCCTGCGTTGTAAGAAGATGCCACCTCGTCTTCTAGTACGCCCTGAAGCTCCTGGCGCTTCAAAGTTCTGGCAAAGATCGTGCATCGTTGAAAGGACGGACGGAGTTGCGGCCGAGCCTTTGTCGCCGATGAAGCGTGTCGGCATTTTGCTCACTAAAGAATAGCTGTTAAAACATTCCTCGCGTGCCGCAGATAGCGCTAAGTTAGCCGCAGACTGTCACTTCGGCGTTTAGATTCTCGCGTTACTCCGAACGCACTCGAGCGTTACGTGTTATAACTGCGGCTGATACTTGTAGCCGATAATTCTCGTCCGAGAATCGTCCATTTGCGAGCGACGCTTTAATGTCTATAGGCAGAAGGGTGCGCATTTGGCGTGATTGGCCAATGATTATATGTACAAACAGCGCTATAATTTTACGTCCCAAAACCACGATATGATTATGAGAGATGCCGTAGTGGGGGGCTCCGGAAATTTCGACCATCTGGTGTTCTTTAACGTGCACAGACATCGCACAGTACACGGGCCTCTAGCATTTCGCCTCCATCGAAATGCGACCACCGCGGCCGGGATCGAACCCGCGGCCTTCGGGTCAGCAGCCGAGCACCATAACCACTGCTTCACAAGAAACAGCGCTATAAGATGGGTAAACGAAACGACACGCAGTGGTCTGTGTCTCATTTGTGGCGGTTTGGGCATGTTGGTATGACATGACCAATAAATTCTAAGCCACAAAGAGACGAGGACAAAGAACACGTATGACACACAGGCGCTAACTTAAGTTAGCGCCTGTGTGTCATACGTGTTCTTTGTCCTCCTCGTTTGTGCGCTTAGAATTTATTGGTCTGTGTCCTTTCGTTTCGTCCCATATTATAGCGATGTCTCCTGCACATAATCCATAGGCTCTCGCTTTTAAACTGAGCTCTGAATTATTAGCCATTTACATACATACATACATACATAATACATACATACATACATACATAATACATACATACATACATACCTACATACATACATACATACATACATACATACATACATACATCATACATACATACATACATACATACATACATACATACATACATACATACATACATACATACATACATACATACAGAGCAAAGCAAGAGGAGAAGAAAAATGGACGGACAGATAGGTTGGCTAGTTCTCAGACCGGCTGGCTACCCTGTGCTGGGGAAGGGGGTAAGGAGAACAAAAGATGAAAAAGCAAGGAAGGGGTGCTAGCACTTAGCCGTTCCTAAAGTCATAGCCCTCAAACGTGTAATGGAGCCGATCTTTTAAAGGCTGTTCGTTTTTTGTTTTCGTTTTTCCTTTTTTTTTATTTGACAAGCTCTACGCACAAATCACGTGCCAGACCACGAGCCAGGAATGTTCACAATAACACTACCTTTTACAGCGAAAGTGTTATGAGATCATTTCACCGGCCGTTTTTGGCGCCGTAGTTGTCCGCCGCCGCCGCCGCCGCCGGTGTCCGTAACCGGTATCGCTCGAAATAAGAAAAAAAAACGAAATAGAAAAAATTCCAGGATGGAACGAGGTTCGAACCTGGGCCTCTGCGTGGGAGCCCAGTATTCAACCTCTGAGCCATGCCGGTTTTTTTTTTTTCTTTATTGCCTTGCATACCAAGACTATTTACATACTCACAAAAAACGCCAGGCCTGCGCGGAAAGCGCAGCACAGTCACAGCGAAAGCTGGAAGAGCGGCATTTCTAGAGCCCGTTATAAAACTCTCCTGTGCTGTGGCTACTAGTACAGGTACATTAGCAACGTACGCATTACGCCACAAAGCGTAATTTTTGGGAAGTTGGGAAGCACCCAGCACGACATTATTCGATGTTCTGCGGAGAAACGAGGTACCATATGTAAGCGATTACGTGCAGTTTGTTTATGCTTTAAACGACCCACTAGTTACGTAAGCATATTGTGTGACGCCGGTCGTTATTTAACTGTCCCACCACGCTTTATAAAACACTTTAACCGGAGAAACGTAGAGCGAGAGAGAGAGAGAGAGAATTTACTTTATTGAGACCTGAGGAAATGGATCATGGGAGCCTTATGGGCTTCCTTGGCAACCAACAGAAGTGCACTTGCGAGGAACCACTACGCTATAAATCATTGTAATTTTTAGAAGTAGGGCAGTAGGCACTGTGCCATTTTCGTCATTCTAAGACAGCCGGGTACCTGCTAAAAGCATGTAAGGCATTATGCGCACTTTGTTGATGCTGTGCGTGATGACGATGAAGAATTATGGCAGAGCTCTTTGTAATGGGTTGGAAGCATTCAACAAACCTACTCGTTGCGCAATTCGCATTGTGTGACGCTGGTTACAGAATTCGCGTTGTGCGACGCTTGATGCTATTATACTCTTTTACCACGCTATATTGCATATGCTAATGTGGTTCCTTCCCGACATGAAGCCTGTAGAGGACCTTTTTGCAAAGCAGTTTCAAGCACCGGCATGGCTCAGAGGTTGAATACTGGGCTCCCACGCAGAGGGCCCAGGTTCGAACCTCGTTCCATCCTGGAATTTTTTTCTTATTTAGTTTTTTTTCTTATTTCGAGCGTACTGGTTACGGAACCGGCGGCGGCGGCGGCGGCGGCGGGCAGCGGCGGCGGCGGCGGCGGCGGCGGCGGACAACTACGGCACCATAAACGACCGGTGAAATGATCTCATAACAGCTTTCGCTGTAAAAAAACGCCAGGCCTGCGCGGAAAGCGCAGCACAGTCACAGCGAAAGCTGGAAGAGCGGCATTTCTCTAGAGCCCGTTATAAACTCTCCTGTGCTGTGGCTACTAGTACAGGTACATTAGCAACGTACGCATTACGCCCAAGCGTAATTTTTGGGAAGTTGGGAAGCACCCAGCACGACATATTCGATGTTCTGCGGAGAACGAGGTACCATATGTAAGCGATTACGTGCAGTTGTTATGCTTTAAACGACCCACTAGTTACGTAATGCATATTGTGTGACGCCCGGTCGTTATTAACTGTCCCACCACGCTTTATAAAACACTTTAACCGGAGAAACGTAGAGCGAGAGAGAGAGAGAGAGAATTACTTTATTGAGACCTGAGGAAATGGATCATGGGAGCCTTATGGGCTTCCTTGGCAACCAACAGAAGTGCACTTGCGAGGAACCCACTACGCTATAAATCATTGTAATTTTTTAGAAGTAGGGCAGTAGGCACTGTGCCATTTTCGTCATTCTACAGACAGCCGTGGTACCTGCTAAACGCATGTAAGGCATTATGCGCACTTTGTTGATGCTGTGCGTGATGACGATGAAGAATATGGCAGAGCTCTTTGTAATGGGTTGGAAGCATTCAACAACCTACTCGTTGCGCAATTCGCATTGTGTGACGCCTGGTTACAGAATTCGCGTTGTGCGACGCTTGATGCTTATTCTACTCTTTTACCACGCTATATTGCATATGCTAATGTGGGTCCTTCCCGACATGAAGCCTGTAGAGGACCTTTTTGCAAAGCAGTTCAAGCACCGGCATGGCTCAGAGGTTGAATACTGGGCCCCACGCAGAGGGCCCAGGTTCGAACCTCGTTCCATCCTGGAATTTTTTCTTATTTAGTTTTTTTCTATTTCGAGCGATACTGGTTACGGACACGGCGGCGGCGGCGGCGGCGGCGGCGGCAGCGGCGCGGCGGCGGCGGGGCGGCGGACAACTACGGCACCAAACGACGGTGAAATGATCTCATAACAGCTTTCGCTGTAAAAGGGGTAGAGCTATTACAATTACAAGTGAAAATATGAACCGTCAGCACTGAGCTGACTACAATCAAAACTTTGGCAGGCGCAACAATAGTTCCACTCGTGAAACCACTGGTGCATTATCCTGCCCTTCAGCACTTCAGAACGGCACCACTGATTCGCAGAAAATATTCCCGTACAGATCTCACTAGTACATCCGCATGTCAAAGGCAGTTCGAGTTGCCATATACTATGCAGGCCCAGGAGCATGACTAGGTTCGAAAGGTAACCCATCATCATTTTTAACAGAAAGAAACGTTTTTATAGACTGCTGGAGCGGGGTGTTCTTTGGGACATATACAGAGAACTTTGAAAAAAGGTTTACCGTTAAGTCCACACGGCATCCGTTTACTTCTGAAGCCATGCCGGGTGTTGGAACCTGCTTTGCAAAAAGGTCAATATACAGGCTTCTGTCGGAAAGGAACCACATTAGCATATGCAATATAGCGTGGTAGAAGAGTAAAATAACACCAAGGCGTCGCACAACGCGAATTCTGTAACCAGGCGCACAGAATGCGAATTGCGCAACGAGTGGTGTTGAATGCTTCCAACCCATTACAAAGGACTCTGCCATAATTCTCATCGTCATCAGGCACAGCATCAACAAAGTGCGCATAATGCTTACATGCGTATGCAGGTACCAAGCTCTCCGTAGAATGACGAAAAATTGCACAGTCCTGCTGCCCTACTTCTCAAAAATTACAATGATTTATAGCGTAGTGGTTCCTCACAAGGGCATTCTATTGGTTGCCAAGGAAGCCCATAAGCGCATGATCGACTTCTTCGGGGTCTCAGTAAATAATGATTATAGCGTAGTGGGTTCCTCGCAAGTGCACTTGTATTGGTTGCCAAGGAAGCCATAAGGCATGATCCATTTCCTCGGGGTCTCAGTAAAGGTCTTCGCCCCCCCCCCCCCCGCCTCTCTCCCACGTCAACGTATGTTATACAGCAT
>NC_051180.1:108145618-108205617 GCF_013339695.2 Rhipicephalus sanguineus
GACGCCAGCGGTGTTGGTCTTGGTGCTGTACTGGCTCAACAAAACCAGGATACGAAGAATACGTCGTTGCTTACGCGAGTCGGACCCTCAAGAAAGCCGAGTGTAATTATTCCGTCAGAGAGAGAGTGCCTCGCCATAATCTGGGCTTTAGCCAAGTTCTGTCCGTACCTTCATGGCCGCCCTTTCGAAGTAGTGACGGGCCACCATGCTCTATGTTGGCTGTCATCGCTGAAAGATCCGTCGGAACGCCTCGATCGTTCGGCGCTTCGCCCGCAGGAATACGACATTCATATTGTGTACCGATCCGGCCGCAAACACTCGGACGCTAATGCGCTATCCCGGTCGCCGCTACCAGATGACATACCTTCGTCGTCATCTTCTTCAGGTGTCTTGACACCAATTGACTTCGCAGACATGTCGTCGGAGCAACGCAAGGATGCGTGGATTTCCCATCTCCTCGGCTTTCTGACTGACCCATTAGCTCATCCAGCCTCAAGAACTATCCGTCGTCAAGCCACGCATTTCACTATTCGAGACGGCCACCTCTATTGGCGGAATTACGCATCTGACGGTCGGAGGTGGCTGCTAGTGATACCATGCCACACGTGCACGGAAATCTGTACTGCTTTCCACAACGACCCGCAAAGTGCTCACGCCGGCGCTCTCAAGACCTACAACCGCCTGCGTCAGCGATACTACAGGCGCGGGATGTATTGGCCTCGAGGCCCACCACTGGAAATGCCGGCGCCACCGTCGGCGTGACGTGCTTGGCAGGATCATGTGGTCTCAGCGGCCGCGTCGGCTGCTTGTGGCGCACTGCCGCGTGCTTTGAAAACGAGTTTCAAGTCCCACATGCGCTGTGGCCTGTTCAAATTCGGAAGTTTTCTCTCATTTTCTGCTCAACTGAAACCATTGTAATAGAGTGGCTGCCTCCGTGGGCGACGAACATGGGGCTCTACCGCTCGGTGCCGCAGTGACGCGCTTACGCAAAGGAGCCCAGTGTCAGCCTGCACTGGTAACCGCGGGACAAGAAACAGCGTGAAGCATGGGTTGTAAAGCTAAGAACCGGCAAGTAGCCATCCGCTACGAGTCTTGTGTGCAACAAGCACTTCCGCGACGAAGACTTTTGTTACTGCGTCGGCCCTCCGATGTTCGGTGAGTAGCAGACAGCGCGCACTGAGACGATGGCTCGCGCGCGCTTCCCGCCGGCAAATGATGCTTATCTGCCACAGGATGGTAAAAGCGCTACCTTCTACCACGTGTTATGCCATCTCAGAACCCTCCAATGCGACCTCTTGATTGTCGGCCCCATGCTCAGTGTCCACAAAATCGGCTGCAGATGCGCAAGTCATTGTTTAGATACGTTGAATTAAAAAACGCACAGGGTCCCTTATGCATTCGTTAAAGATGACTAGAAGGCGAAAACCATCTTCTTCTTGCCAGTCGATGTACTGATTCTCCCGCGCCCCCCTCCAAAAGCGTTCTGCGCCTAACGCGGTTTTGCACGGCCTCCGTGACCTTTCACGGAGGCAATGCCAAGCGACCATGACGTGTGAATAATGTGACGTCATAATGACGCTATATATTTTGGCGATCTGTGGCGTCATGATGACGTCATATGGTGACATCGTCATGTGACGATTATTTTTTGCATCACTCGTGTTGACGCCGCCGACGCGGGACGGGCAACCTTCCCAGTTTATGAGGCATGCATTGCTTCATAAGCTACATAAATTTTGCATTGCCTCCGTGATCGGCCCACCGGCCAACCTCATGTATTTTCTTGGAGCGTCATTTATTTACGTGGGAAATATGCCACCCTGTTGGTGTTAGACACGACACTGCTGCCAAAATTGCTGGGGTACACGCCAAATAATTACTATCCTGTTTTGCGGCTACTGGTTGCTGCAATACCTTCTATTTTATTCACCGCTATTTCAAGTTCATGTGGGTCCTAGTTCACAGCCGACGTTTGCAGAACAAGTCCGGCAAACGTTACTATATTAAAGACGATAGTCTTTCTTGGGGAACTTAAACGCAGAAATTTTGGTCTGTCTTTCTGTCTTTCTGTTTGTCGGCACGTCCCTCGATTCAGCCACTCGGCCAAAGTTGAACCACTTGCCCAAGGGCCAGCCATCGTGAACGGCTGACTAGGTTCATACTTGCTTATATTGTTGATCAAAAAGCAAACATTACGCGTGTCTGAGGCGCAACATCACTAGGTAAGTATTAGGTGGTGTGTTCCTTTAATAGAAAATACATGGATACGTAATTCTAGAGACCCTAGTTTCTTAAGATGCGCTGAAAATGCGACTGAAACTTGGCTTCCTCCGTGCCCTCTGCACGAGCTCATTGTTGTGTTTCGGTTTCGGTTCAGTATTGCACTGTACGAATGCCATGGGGCGCCGCTCTGGCATTCCTGCTTTACCCAGGCGACGTGAATATAAAAGAGTGTGTGGAGAGTACTCGTTGAGTGCGGACGGTTCTTCTGCTTCGGCGCTTCGCGCCAAACCGCGTGTTCGGGCTGGCTGGCATCCCCGCCGGTCTTCGCCTGCGCCGGGACTACCAGCCCGCAACACAGCATTCACGTTTCCTGACGTATTGCCAGATGGCGTTCATATCTCACGCAGCACCTCTTCTATCGTCTTTAGACGACATTTGCAGCGAAGCACGCAGATACGCGGCCAATTTTTTCTTTCTTTTCCTAGGCGTCGCATGCTACATGCTCGATCTCGTAGACTGGTTTTTTTTCCACCAGCAATCTCGAAGTAGTGAAGCTTTGGTCTATGAATTTGTTGATGACAGAGAGCGACAAGTTCACTGGAATGCAAACGGAACGATAATTAAGGAGCATTAAAAAAAGGCGTCGCATTTGCTCACGTTTTGTGTGAGCACCAAACGAAACGAATGCGCTGAATAAAGAAACAGAACTCAGCGTCATTTGCCCGCTGAGAAGACCAATCAATACGCAGTGCGAGACAACTTGTCAGATGACATTGAAACGTACCCGAATTTAGACCGAAAAGGAAAAAAAAAACACCGAATCGTCGGGACGGCAGATCACAATGTTGCCATGCGCACCGAAGCCGCAGTTGTAAGGAAATTGTTTTTGAACTGCTCTGATAGCGTCCGCACAACAGTAGTTGTTTGTTTACTCACAAATTATCATATTTTGCGGCCTAAAGTTCACAGCGCGGTGCCAAAACGCGCTCGTAGCAAAAGCGAAACCATCAGTACGAACATACATGCAGACGCTCATACATGCAGAGGCATCGCCAGTCGTCGCGAACCCGTGCGATCGCTGGCTTGAGGCTTCTTTCTGTTATGCTCCGTTTGGTCATACAGGCAGTCTACTCTAACGAGATAGTTCACATAGTTTGCACTCAGCGAGTGACTACCTTTCACGCAAGAAGCTGGTTCAGGGGTCTCCAACGCGGTGACAGCGTGAAGCGCGAAGTGCGGGTGCTCGGTTTTTTGCAAGGAGACAGCTACTGTAGATTATCTTGTGCTTTGAGTTCGTCGAAAATGATTATTCTGACAGTTAAGAACACAGTTCATTTCGAAAGTACTTACATAAATGCCCTGGAGGGCGTCCGTGAGGTGTTTTTGTAGAGCGCCGACAGCAAAACCTATCGGGAGCGCGCCGGCGGTATCCTGCCTAGCACGCAATCGAGGCGCGTGCGATAGAGGGCGACTCCGTAACTCCTCAAGGCCAATACATTTGTGCGCAAGTACGTACGCGCTTGTACTGCTTGTCAGCGCCGTAAAGCTCCACCTGAACGCCCAGCCGGTACACTTCAGCCTCTGCCTTGTCCGGTGCGTCCATTTGGTCACTTCGGTATCGACTTATACGGACCGCTTCCCTTAACTTCTTCTGGAAATAGGTGGATAATTGTCGGCATAGACCACGTACCCCTCACACATTACACGGAAACTGCAGCCCTGCCCACAGCAACCGCAGTAGAAGTTGCGTTTTTCATCTTACGCAACTTTGTCTTTTGCCATGGTGCTCCCCGTGAACTTGTGAGTGACAGAGGGCATGGTTTCCTGTCTGACGCTATTCAAGCCTTGCTCGCTCAGTGCAACATCGTTCATAGCATGACGACAGCATATCACCCGCAAACGAATGGCCTCACTGAACGATTTAATCGCACTCCCGGCGATATGCTGACAATGTACAGTCGCCGGCAGGGTTCTGTTTGGTGTCACAGAAGTCCGTGGTATGCCCGTGTCACTGGGGCGCACGTGACCCACGAACCGCTTCGCCCTTCTCAGTATTTTGCCAGCGTCCGTGGTGTGCCCGTGTCACTGGGGCGCACGTAACCCACGAGCCGCTTCGCACTTCTCAGTCTGGCAACAGACTTCTGTGACACCAAACAGAACCCTGCCCAGTCGCCGACCGTTTATTCGGACGCCAAAAATTCGGACATGCTCGTTTATTCGGACACCTTCGCGGCACCGCCACTCGTCCCATTGAAGTAATGTAAACTCATGACCGAAAATTCGGACGCCCCACAGCCCGCCGTTCGATTTTTCGGACTCCGGCTGGCTGATAGAGCATAGACCTCGTGAGCTAGTATGGTGGCGCTACTGCTCTCGCCCTCTATCGGGCTAGCGGCGCACTGTTAGGATTGTCGCCTACGGGCCCGTCTGCATGTTTCAAGGCGGCGGCTACGGTTGCGGCGGCCGCTGTTCTCCAAGAACGGCCACCGTAGTTATTTTTTTTTTCTGTCTGCGTGTGTAAATACGCTGTGCTAACTTATGTTTATTTTTGTTTTTCTTCTTTCTGAAAGACCTCTCAAACTACAGCCGTTTAAAGCTGTAGCCGAAAAACCAGCTTGCAGGGACTCTTGTTAACGTAAGCATTCAACAAAACTTCGTCCCCTTTTTGCCTCAAGCCATTCGAGAGAGACAGGCCCCCCTCAGTCCGTCTTTTTGCTGAAAACCGAACTGCGAGCCCTACCAACAAAAAAAAGAAAAGAAAAAGCCGACAAAACACAGCTGCTTGCGCCGGAAACAAGTTCTTTTCCGTCCCTTGGTCACCACGTGGGGAACAGTAGATTACCGCCCCCCCCCCCCGCACACAAACACGCTCACAACACACACACACACACACGGGCGAGCGAGCGCACACACTTTACACTTACAGACAGTGAGACTGCAAGCGCCCATCAGTTCGTCACTGGTTGTCGTCTGCTAGGAAAGCGCATCGCCAGCCCGCGCGTGAACGTAAGGACAAGAAGCGACAATCGTGTGTTGTTCTGCGGTTTCCGTAGGATTGAAATTGCGATAACGTGTGTTTTAAAAGGAGTTCTTGGTCGCTTGGTACGAAGTTGCACGCGAGTGGTCGATGTGTGGTCTGAAAGAACTGATGTGCGCGGTGGAATCTTCCGACTTCGGGAAATGCAGAGTGCAATCGAAAACCGTGGACTACGACGTACGAGTGGAGGTGAGCTTTTGGTTTTTCAGTGCACTACGTGTGCTGAGCCATACCGAACTGTTTTCGTTCCCAACGAAGAGGACGCGGCAAATTTGTGTCCGATTCCGCACCGGCTACCCCTGCTCGCCGCTCTGGCTGGCAAGAAATCACGCGTGAGAGCAGAAGACGCAGACAGGCACATTGCCTCTCTAGGTGGCCGTTGTCAGCCTGCTATCTTCCTATTTCTTTGTGTCCTTGTAAGCTTGTGTATACATTTAAAATAAACAATAAAAGGCGAAAAAAAAAACACGAGCGAGTGGGGACACTTATGGACGGAATTCGAGGCGCTGCTTACGCAGCCCCGCACAGTTTTCATTTTCGTTCCACTTCTGAGGTAACCCGCAGAATTTTAAAGCTAGTTGCTTCCGAACCGTGTTCCTACAGCTTTTGTGCCAGCCACGCACGCAGAAGTGCGGAAAATTACCGGAGTTCTGCGACGTTCTTACGTCCTTTCGGCGAGGAGCCATGCGTTTCTACCGTAACTGCGGGCACGGGAGCAACAAACGACAGACCCAAGTTTTCCGCCGCGGCCGTCCGGTGGCGCTGCATGTTCGGTTCAAAGCTGCAGCGCACTAGGCCTATAACAAGCTGTCAGCAATGTTTACAATATTTTTACTAGGTTGCCAGCACTGAAATGTTGCACTGGCTATAACTGGAGATCGTGTCAGTGTCAAAAATCCACGCAGAAGTTACCGATATCGAAGGCTATGTTTGTTGGCTACACGTAACGGTTGCCTTTTGGCTTTAGCCAGTCACGTATCCATTGAACGGCTACCACGGCCAAACAGCAGGCCAAGCCAAGCTAAGCTTGGAATCGGCTCTGTGCGGCGTTTGAGGTGAATGACAGCGCGTACAAGTACGACGCGGATCCTAATTCGGACAAAGAGAGTACGACAACAGATTAAAGAAGCGCTGGAACATCAACTAGACCAACGTCGTTACCTTTTGGCGTGTGAGAGTTTGCGTTCTCGGATGTTTCTGTGGCTAGGCCTGATCTGCATCCCGAGCTTTGTGTCCTGCTCATGCGAGGCCTGATCTGCTGAAATTGCTCCGACGCTGCCCGTTCCATGTGCGCCGTCGGAACTAACGAAACGCGGCAACTACAAGACCCTGACGATGGCGAAAAAAGCGGCGATTATTCACCAGGTGGAAGCTGCTTGGGAGTTTTCGCCGAGTTGGGCGATGAGATCATCCGTCAGCTACTCGAACCAGCGCATGTGGACAGTGACTGCCTGACGACGCACCTTCCACACAACAGCCATCAAATGCGGATTTAGCGTAGGCCGTTGCAGTGCTATTGCCGACCATCAGGAGTGGCCAAACATTGGCTGAAATACAGGCCGACTTGGTCGCGCGTAAGCGTACACGTGTACAGACGCGCACTAACAAGTTTTTTCCGGCCGCTGGGCCAATAAAAGTGCTTTTTTCCGGTGAATCCTTGTTTTCGGACTCCCGATTATTCGGACTTTTCAGCGGTTCCCGCCGAGTCCGAATAAACGGTCGGCGACTGTACACCGCATCCGACCAGACCAATTGGGACAACGTCCTTCCATTTGTCACGTACACGTGACAAACCGCTACGCATGCGACCACAGGTTTTTCGCCTTTCTTTCTCTTGTACGGACGGGAATCATCATGCACGCTGGACACTATGGTTACCTACACGCCTTACTCATCTGAATACACTACAATTTCTGATGTTGCCAGGTACGCCGAAGATTGCCGACAACTGGCCCGTTCGCGGACAACCGAGGACCAAGGCCGTCAGAAGCTAAGGCACGACACCGACCGACCTCTCCCTACTTTCACGACAGGTGCCCTGGTTTGGCTTTGGATTTCACCGATCACTCCAGGACTTTCGTCAAAATTAGTGGCCCGATATCACGGGCCCTACCACATTCTCGCTCGTACGTCCCCAGTCAATTATAAGGTTGAGCCTTTGACACCGTCCCAAGACTTACGTCGTCGTGGTAAGGAAATCGTCCACGCGAGTCACCTCAAGCCCTATTATTACCCCGCCGTACTGACAACGCCTTAGGTCGCCAGGATGGCTACGCTATTCACCGGGGGCAAATGTAGTGAACAATACGAGACGACGACGAAGCAGCCAAGAAAGCAAGCCACAGCGTTAGTGGTAGCCACGCGATCTGAGCTTGCGCCTGTATGGATTGTGGCCTCTTGACGTTCCTCGACATTTCCTTCACGTTTGTACGTGAATAAACCACGTGACAGTAGTGTTTTTAAGGAACTTTGACGTGATATCAGTTGTTGCGCCAGCTTATAAAGAAAGACACGGTTTTCGAATGGACGGAGAACCACGCAAGGGAATGGGAGCAGCTCTGCAAATGTCTTAGTGGACAACCGGTGTTGGCAATCTTCGATCCTAAAAGAGACACGAAAGTAACCTCAGATGCCTCACAGCATAGGGTAGACTCAGATCTTTTACAGCGGTATGGTGATTCGTGAAAACCGGTCGCATATGCCTCCCGCGTATTGACAGAGGCTCAGAAAAAGTATTCACAGATTGAAAAGGAGGCAATGGCTGTCGTAGTAGGATGTGAAAAGTTTTATCACTTTGCGTACGGACGTCATGTTATCCTAGAAACCGACCACCGTCCATTGGTGGCAATCTCGAGGAAAGCTATTGGGGAAATGCCGCCTCGACTGCAGCGCTTTTTCTTCGTTTGTTGAAATACAATTTTAAATTGCAGTATATTCCAGGAATACAGCCCGTCCTCGCAGATATGCTGTCGCGGGCTTCTGTCGGCAGTCCAGAGAAAGACGGATTATACGAGGACGTCGAAATACATGGAGTAAGTGTGGTTTCATCACTAGTAAGCGAAGCGATGCAAGATAGATTGGCGATAGAAACAAGGAACTACTGCTACTTGAAGAACGTTGTGGAAAGTCTGGAGGAAAACAAACCAGTGGAAGGAGAGCTAGGACCATTCGTAGCTGAACTATCTGTCGTAAATGGGGTCCTGCTTAAAGGCAACAAAGCGGTGATACCCCTAAGTATGCGACGCGAAATGCTGATCCGGAGCCATGACGGCAATGGGAATACGCAAATGTAAGGCATGATCACGTCGTCCAGTATTCTGGCCAGGTTTATATTCAGAGATTGATAGTGTCATTCCAAAATGCGCAGTCTGCCAAAAGTATGCTTACAAACAGCAGCGAGAGCCTCTCGTGATACACCCGACACCCAATCAACCATGGTGTCGCGTTGGCGTGGATATTTTCCAGTATGCCGGAAAATCGTACTTGTGGGCGTACGACGCACATTCGAGCTTTCCGGAAGTTGAATTACTCTATGATGCGTCTGCAGTGACAACTATCGAAAGACTGCGAGCAATCTTTGCTAGGTATGGCATACCTCTTGAAGTATGCACCGACAATGGCCCACAGTTCGCAAGCCGAGAGTTTTCTAGTTTTGCGAAAGACTACAATTTTAAGCACACAACGTCGAGTCCAAGGTTTCCACAATCGAATGGCCTGGCTGAAAAGAGTGTCCAAGTTGTTAAAAGAATTTTGAAAAAAACGATGGAAGGAAAAAATTACTTTTAGATGGGTCTCCTAAGCTACAGGTCTAGCCCGCTGGAAGACGGAAGGTCCCCAGGGGAGTTACTTCAAGGTCGGCACCTGAGGACGCCCATACCGGACTTCAGCGAGGGTACACAAACAGCCGTTCTGAAACACTGGCAGGCACAACCACAGCGTCGGCCTCTTCCGCCTTTGACCACAGGGCAAGTAGTGCGAGTGCAGGGGAGCACATGGGAAACAAAGGCTAAAGTCCTGAAGCGGATCCAGCCAAGATCATACTCGGTCATCACCGAGAAAGGCAACGTTCGGCGGCATAACCGCCAACACCTCTTGCAGACAGCAGAAGCATTCGACGACACGGGAGACTCTTCAGACGAAGAGAGCTCCAGTGATGACGGCGTCAACCACCTGCAGCCCACCACTTCTAGTGCAGCCTCTGAAACTGAAAGCCCCGGACCGAGACGGAGTACCCGAAACCGAAGACCACCACAGAAACTGAGTTACAGGGGCAACTTCATGCAAGTGACGTAAACAGCATTGCGGTGATGTGACAATTTTTTCGTTCTCTGTTTCAGTATGTGTCCATTGACGAAAGGAAGATGTATCGTGTAGGTACGTGCCACGCAGTGTCATCGTGTTTGGATGCACGCGTGTGATAAAGCACAAGCTCTCTACCTACACGTGCCACGCTCTGACGTCACTACGCACCCTCTGTGGCGCCACGTTATCTGGACCGTCTCTGATGTGTGGAATGCATAAAAAACGCCAGGCCTGCGCTGAAACCGCAGCACAGTCACAGCGAAAGCTGGAAGAGCGGCGTTTCTAGAGCCCGTTGTAAGCTCTCTTGGGGCTACAATACAAGTACACAAGAAAGGTACCCACTACGCCATAAATCACAATTTTTGTGAAGTTCGGAAGCACCTTCTAAGCCATTATTTGTCATTCTGCGGAGAAGCGAGGCACCAGCTACACGTATTAAGGCATTATGTGAACTTTGTTGACGCGACGACTAATGACGATGAAGAATTATGGCTCAGCTCTTTGTAATGGGTTGGAAGCTTTAAATGGCCCACCAGTTATGTAATTTGCATTGGGTGATGCCCAGTCGCTATTTCCCTCTCCCGTCATGCTGTATAACATACGTTGACGTGGGAGAGAGCCGGGGGCGGGGGGATGAAGGACTTTACTGACACCCCGAGTAGAGAGAGAGAGAGAGAGAATAAGAATAAAAGAAAGGCGGGGAGGTTAACCAGGGCTGAGCCCAGTAGGCTACCCTGCACTGGGGAAGGGGGAAGGAAGTTAGAGAGGAGGAGAGAAAAGTCACTCTTTCAGCCGACGTAACAGTTCCGCGTTTGACATCACAAACGGCGAATCAGTCCGGTATTCTTGAGAAAACGCAACAGCGCTTTCGTTGCCTTTCGGAACTGTGATGGGCAGCCCCGAGTAAATGGATCATGCACTTATGGGCTTCCTTGGCAACCAATACAAGTGCACTTGCGAGGAACCCACTACGCTATAAATCATTGTAATTTTTGAGAAGTAGGGCAGCAGGCACTGTGCCATTTTTCGTCATTCTACGGAGAGCGTTGGTACCTGCTAAACGCATGTAATGCATTATGCGCACTTTGTTGATGCTGTGCCTCATGATGATGAAGAATTATGGCAGAGCCCTTTGTAATGGGTTCGAAGCATTCAACAACCTACTCGTTGCGCAATTCGCATTGTGTGACGCCTGGTTACAGAATTCGCGTTGTGCGACGCTTCGTGCTTATTTTACTCTTCTACCATGCTATATTGCATTTGCTAATGTGGTTCCTTCCCGACATGAAGCCTGTATAGGACCTTTTCGCAAAGCAGTTTCAAGCACCGGCATGGTTCAGAGGTTGAATACTGGGCTCCTACCACGCAGAGGGCCCAGGTTCGAACCTCGTTCCATCCTGGAATTTTTTCTTATTTTGTTTTTTTTTTCTTATTTCGAGCGATATTGGTTACTGACACCGGCGGCGGCGGACAACTACGGCGCCAAAAACGGCCGGTGAAATGATCTCATAACAGCTTTAGCTGTAAAAGCAGCGCTCAATAAACTCTTGCGTTCTATGTTGGGTTGATCTTGGCTCGTATGTGTCACGGACCGTCCCTGCACAAAACAATCATGATTTTCAGTGCTTCTATAGCGACTGTTAGCCTGAGTCAGCGAGAAATTCGATTCCCTACTAGAGTGCCTTTAACCATATGCAGCTGTCCACTGACGGCCCGCATGGTGTACCACGCTGCACCGGAAAGTGACACTGATATGTGCAACAAACCGTTACCTTGGAGGTGGGAAGAACACTGCGATTAAGAAAAGGATCTGGTGATCTAGTATGAAGGAACAATGTAACAAAACATGATCTCACTGGTCAAACATCACCACTTATGTACGATTGTGTTGGTTCATAAAGACAACATACCGGGCGTGTTAAAGCAAGATCCTTTCTTAATACTGTAGCCCCTCTTGAAGCCCGCCGCAAAGCAAGTCGCCATACCGCAACGTAGATGAAGCTGTTCTTCCTCGCTACCCTTCTTACATCACGCAGTTGTCTTCGTACAAGAGAGTACACGTGCTCAAAAACATCCCCAAAATGACGAGCGAACAAAGCGCCCCGGTCGCTGTAACCCACGTGCGCTGGCACGTAGCCATCGGCGATCACAACGAGCGCTGGTCGCGGGAGCAAAACTTGACTGTGAGCTACTGCGAGCTGAGTGTTACATATTGTCTTTAATGACTCTCACAACAATCGCACTTCAGAGAGTGCAAATAGTTCGTTCTTCATTATTACCATAGGGCAGTGGGTAAAAGTTATACACTTCACTCCCGTAAAACAATACAAAAACCTTAGCTCAGTTATACGATACATCAAATGACAAATTCCAAACTGCATTCGGCAGTGATTAATTAACGGTCCGCATTAAATAGTGAAAATGTGCTGAGCTATCATCCTTCCATGCCCTTCCTCCTAATTCCCGCCGCACCACTCAGTCAGTATATCCTTTCAGCTAGGACAACGAACCTGAGCTACAAACGCACTCGCCTGTCCTTTTCCTCCGCGACATTTTTGAGGCCTTCCTATGCTCACATTTTTTCACCGGCAATATATTTTGTGGGCGCAGTCTCTAACAACTGATGGTTTTCTCATCACGCGCTCACGTGTAATCTTACCTCCCATCACTGAGTCGTTAATCTGTTTATAATGTGTTCTAGATGTTCGATCTCAATTCTGGTACGTGGCATAGGATAACATTGACTATTTATATGTTATAGCTAGGTTTCCATGTTTTCGGATAAATTTGAAAAAATTTGATAAACACTCGGCGGTAAAATTTTTGACAATTAAGATTTATCCGATAATCTCCGATTGTAACGGCCAATATGACCCTGTTTCGTTCTTTATCTAAAGGGCATTGTAGCGAGAGAGGAAGACGTGACGGCGACCAAGGTGGCCGTGTTGTTGTCTCGCCACTTTATTTATTAAAGACGATAGTCTTTCTTGGGGAACTTAAACGCAGAAATTTTGGTCTGTCTTTCTGTCTTTCTGTTTGTCGGCACGTCCCTCGATTCAGCCACTCGGCCAAAGTTGAACCACTTGCCCAAGGGCCAGCCGTCTTGAACTGGTATGGCTGTTCATACTTGTGAACGTTGTCGATAAAAAGTAAATATCATGCATATCTGAGGTGCAACATCACTAGGTAAGTATTAGGTGGCGTGTTCCTTTAATAGAAAATGCATACATACGTAATTTTAAGGAGCCTAGTTTCTTAAGCTGCGCTGAAAATGCATAAGAATGGAAGCTTGAGCTAGTTGGTATGCGTTCATCTTTGTTGAAACAGCGCTCACTAGACGACGACGAAGTAAAAGAAGGCACAGGACAGGCGCTGCCTGTCGTGTGCCTTCTTTTACTTCGTCGTCGTCTAGTGAGCGCTGTTTCAACAAAGCTGAAAATGCGACTGCGCTGAAATTTGCCTTCCTCCGTGCCCTTCGCACGAGCTCATTGTTGTGTTTCGGTTTCGGTTCTGTATTGCACTGTACGAATGCCATGGGTTGGTGTTGAAAAACTTTAGTTTTGAGTAGGCCAAGAAGGTGAAAAAAACTATTTAAAAATGAAAAAGCAGCGTTGTGGGCGGCCTTCAGGCTGCCGGTTGTGGGCGCCGCTCTGGCGTTCCTGTTTTACCCAGGCGACGTGTAAATAAAAGAGTGTGTGGAGAGTACTCGTTGAGTGCGGACGTTTCTCTGCTTCAGCGCTTCGTGCCAAACCGCGTTTTCTGGCTGGCTGACGTCCCCGCCGGTCGCGTTGGTCACCGCCGGTCTTCGCCTGCTGCTGCGCCGGGACTACCAGCACGCAACACAGCACTCATGTTTCCCGACGTATTGCCAGATGGCGTCCATATCTCACACAGCGCCTCTTCTATCGTCTTTACACGACATTTGCAGCGAAGCACGCAGATACGCGGCCAATTTTTTTGTAACGCGATTGCCGACGCGGAGCGGCGCCGGCTGCAGCGTCCAAACCGCCAGGAGCGTGAACACGATCTCTACTGCTCGCGCCTCGAGCTCTGAGCATGAGCTGCGCGAGAGGCGCGGCGCGCAAGTGGTGAAAAGGATGATGATGATTGTGAGGGATGATGATGCCGCTACAGGCATGTTCTAAGCGGTCATTAATACATCGGCAGGTATGGCCAATAGAAACTATCTAACAACGCTCTAGAGTCTAGAGGATGGAGTTAAGGATGGTAGTTCCCGATTTTGTTGTGCACTTTCCTGCATCATGCCGTACATAACATGCATGTCATGATTTTCATGTTACCACCTGCAAATTATGCTTGTCATACCAGTTTTGGTATATATCAAAGTAGCGAAACACGTCCACCAGTATATCATGAGCGTGGCATGTAAAACATGTCATGCATGACATGTATATCGTTATTTTCATGTTACCACCTGTCATTTATGTTCGTCATAGAGTCATGTCACGCCATGCGAATTTTTGTAGCTAACGAAATAGCCGCCAGCGCATCATGAGCATGGCAAATAATCCATGCTATATATGGCATCCATTCCATAATTTTCATGTTAGTACCTGTCATTTGTTTAACAGCGATAGCTGTTATGAGATCCTCTCACCGGCCGTTTTTGGCGCCGTAGTTGTCCGCCGCCGCCGCCGGTGTCCGTAACCAGTATCGCTCGAAATAAGAAAAAAAACTAAATAAGAAAAAAAAAATCCAGGATGGAACGAAGTTCGAACCTGGGCCCTCTGCGTGGGAGCTCAGTATTCAACCTCTGAGCCATCCCGGTGCTTGAAACTGCTTTGCAAAAAGGTCCTATACGGCTTCATGTCGGGAAGGAAGCACATTAGCATATGCAATATAGCGTGGTAGAAGAGTAAAATAAGCACCAAGCATCGCACAACGCGAATTCTGTAACCAGGCGTCACACAATGCGAATTGCACAACGAGTAGGTTGTTGAATGCTTCGAACCCATTACAAAGGGCTCTGCCATAATTCTTCATCATCATCAGGCACAGCATCAACAAAGTGCGCATAATGCCTTACATGCGTTTAGCAGGTACCAACGCTCTCCGTAGAATGACGAAAAATGGCACAGTGCCTGCTGCCCTACTTCTCAAAAATTACAATGATTTATAGCGTAGTGGGTTCCTCGCAAGTGCACAATTGTATTGGATGCCAAGGAAGCACATGATCCACTTCCTCGGGGTCTCAGTGAAGTTACAATGATTTATAGCGTAGTGGGTTCCTCGCAAGTGCACTTGTATTGGTGTCAAGGAAGCCCATAAGCGCATGATCCATTTCCTCGGGGTCTCAGTAAAGTTCTTCGCCCCCCCGCCCCCTCCGTCTCTCTTCCACGTCAACGTATGTTATACAGCATGACGGGAGAGGGAAATAGCGACCGGGCGTCACCCAATGCATATTACATAACTGGTGGGCCGTTTAAAGATTCCAACCCATTACAAAGGGCTGAGCCATAATTGTTCATAGTCATCAGTCGTCGCGTCAACAAATTGCACATAATGCCTTACAGACGTGTAGCTGGCGCCTCGTTCTCCGCAGAATGACGAATAATGGCTTAGTAGGTGCTTCCCAACTTCTCAAAAATTGTGATTTATGGCGTAGTGGGTACCTTTCTAGTGTACTTGTATTGTAGCCCCAAGAGAGCTTAACGGGCTCTAGAAACGCCGCTCTTCCAGCTTTCGCTGTGACTGTGCTGCGGTTTCAGCGCAGGCCTGGCGTTTTTAAAGACGATAGTCTTTCTTGGGGAACTTAAACGCAGAAATTTTGGTCTGTCTTTCTGTCTTTCTGTTTGTCGGCACGTCCCTCGATTCAGCCACTCGGCCAAAGTTGAACCACTTGCCCAAGGGCCAGCCGTCTTGAACTGGTATGGCTGTTCATACTTGTGAACGTTGTCGATAAAAAGTAAATATCATGCATATCTGAGGTGCAACATCACTAGGTAAGTATTAGGTGGCGTGTTCCTTTAATAGAAAATGCAGACATACGTAATTTTAAGGAGCCTAGTTTCTTAAGCTGCGCTGAAAATGCATAAGAATGGAAGCTTGAGCTAGTTGGTATGCGTTCATCTTTGTTGAAACAGCGCTCACTAGACGACGACGAAGTAAAAGAAGGCACAGGACAGGCGCTGCCTGTCGTGTGCCTTCTTTTACTTCGTCGTCGTCTAGTGAGCGCTGTTTCAACAAAGCTGAAAATGCGACTGCGCTGAAATTTGCCTTCCTCCGTGCCCTTCGCACGAGCTCATTGTTGTGTTTGGGTTTCGGTTCTGTATTGCACTGTACGAATGCCATGGGTTGGTGTTGAAAAACTTTAGTTTTGAGTAGGCCAAGAAGGTGAAAAAAAAATATTTAAAAATGAAAAAGCAGCGTTGTGGGCGGCCTTCAGGCTGCCGGTTGTGGGCGCCGCTCTGGCGTTCCTGTTTTACCCAGGCGACGTGTAAATAAAAGAGTGTGTGGAGAGTACTCGTTGAGTGCGGACGTTTCTCTGCTTCAGCGCTTCGTGCCAAACCGCGTTTTCTGGCTGGCTGGCGTCCCCGCCGGTCGCGTTGGTCACCGCCGGTCTTCGCCTGCTGCTGCGCCGGGACTACCAGCACGCAACACAGCACTCATGTTTCCCGACGTATTGCCAGATGGCGTCCATATCTCACACAGCGCCTCTTCTATCGTCTTTACACGACATTTGCAGCGAAGCACGCAGATACGCGGCCAATTTTTTGTCATAGTCATGTCACACCACACCAAACTTACTATATGCCAAGCTAGCGAAACGACAGCGAGTACACCATGAACGTAGCATGTAAATCATGCCGTAAATAACATGTATGTCATAATTTGCATGTTACTACCCGTCGTTTATGTTCGTTATAGAGCCATGTCAGGCCATACCAATTTTGGTATACATGAAGCTAGGGATACAGCTTCCAGCACATCATGAACGTGGCATAAAAATCATGCGCTACATGGCATGTACGTCACGATTTTCTTGTTAGCGCATGTTGTTTATGTTCGTTCGTTGTTTATAACAATTTTGCTATATATCAAATTAATGAAACAGCCGCTTGAGCACCACGATCACGGCATGTAAAGCATGCCATACATGGCATGCATGTCATGATTTTAATTTTGTGACCTGTCACTTATGTTCATCATAAACTTGTGCGAGACGCCAGCGTGGCTGGAATTCAGCAGAGAGAAATGAGTAGTGCGCCCCTGAAGAAGCAACCACTAAACTATATTTTCGTGATTGTACAGCCTCTACGGCTCGGTTGCGCACCGTCCCACCACTTCCCTTTCCCGCACACAACGCGATAAGATTTTACCGACAGTCAAAGATGGAAAGGGTGTCTGGCTGCTGCCGTATGACCGTGAGGCCACCACATCATTTCACCTCCATAGGATGATTTAAATTGTTCACAAGTTCATACAAGAAACATGTGCATGCACGAAGCGAGTTCTGATGTTACGTACACCGCGTGTGACGCTGCCTGTCGCGGTGGCATAAGGCGATGGTTTTCCATGAGGTCTCGTAAAGTGCGTAGGCTGCGGTGGCTGTACAACCGTCTCTCGGACTGCCCGTGAAGAATTCGCCTGGAATGGGTAGTGTCGTTGCGTAGACAAGTTCGGCCGCGCTGCAGCCGATGTCACATCTGTCCGGATTCCTACGTGTAATCCTAGCGAAAAGTAATGATTCGAACTGACTTCTACGGTCCGTTTTTATTATGAATGGTGCACCGAAACAAGCAACCCAGCGGTGCAAAAAGGCACGAGCAATCGTGTCAGCAGTGACGTCCGCTATAGCTAATGCCTCCGCCCAGTGCGTGAAGCTGTCAATGCACGTCAGTAAATAGGCATGCTCTTGGCAAGGCGGCAGAGGTCCGACAATGTCGAGGTGTACGTGGTCGAAGTGTGCGCGTGGAGGCTTCAACTTTGCCAACGGAGTCACAGTAACGCCATGAATTCTGGCACATTGACACGGTATACGCCCTCTTGGCCAGCAACGGACGTCTTGGCTGATAGTACCTGGCCAGATGAACCTTGCTGTGAGGAACTTTTACGTAGCTTTGATTCCAGAATGCGATAGCTTGTGAACAGAAAGAAAAATGCGGTGACGTAGATTTGACAGGCGTGAAGGGGCGTGGGTTGCCTGTGGAAGTGTCACAGCAAATCTGGTCGCCTAATCCCGAAATCTGCGTCCACTATAGCAGGGGTTCTCGAACTTTTTGGCCTTGGGGAACCCCAACGGCATTTCCAGAGTTTCGCGCAACCACTAACTTTTTCTTGAGCATGAAGACAATCAAAAGCAAGGGGCGGGGGGTGTAGGGTGTAGGTGATAACACCTTTCGACGCGCGCAACCACAGTATTAACACTGCCCGCGTCGGCCTGTTCTCTTTTCTTTAATATCGAAGGCCATCGATAACACACGTACGGTTTGAATGCTTTCGACGTGCATGAGTGAATTGTTTTGCTTGGACCTGACTGTATACATTGCTTGTACCATTTGGACACTCACAATAAACGATGCTCACCTTACTTGACTGACGTTGTTTTTGCCAGTCGAAGCAAGTTTGGTCACCTGGCGATAACTACTACACACGCGAGCCGCGACTTCAATGGCAAAACACAAAATACCACAAGGGGCAAGAAGCAGAGAACTGCAGAGTAGGGCGACCAGGGCGAACCAGCAGCAAAAATGCGCTTGTCTAATGATGACGATACAGAGCCATATATACCCTTCGGGAGAGTTTGGCGATGCTTTCATCTCGCCGCTCTCCGCGCCCCGCCCCAGCACCTCCCTCTTCTCGTGACGTAAACCCTCTCTCCTGGCGGCGGCGGGCGGTAGCGCGGCGCGGAGTCTGGAAGAGCCGCGACGGCGAGGCGCCGGCGCGCCGCGTTCGCACGATTACTGAGGAGCGTGCGTAGGTTGCGAAGCGTGTGCGAAGCCGCGTATATGGTCTCGCGCGCGTATTCATGCGTCAATTTGTTGCGTGCGATGGGCTGTTGTTGCGCGGTGGTTGACTGCTCAAACAGCAGCGCGCAGGCTTTCCGCTTTTTTAGGTTTCCAAAGAAGCGACGACGCCTTTGCATTAGAAACATCAGACGCAGCAAATGGACCCCGACCGACTACTCCATGTTATGCGAGTGACGTACTTGTATTTCGCTTGAATATTGCTGGTATTGTAAACAGCGTACCATTAACACAAACTTTTTATTCATTTTGCAATGGGGCCCTTTCAGGCGCACAAAGTTTAAAAATCGTTTTGTCTCGCTGAAAAAAGAGTTTTATCGTTCGCGCTTCGAACTCTTGGGCAGACTGAAATTTTGCAGAGGTCACGCTATAATTGTCAAGCGTGATGTGTTGTGTTGTGTAATTTATCGCGCTTTAGAGCACGAGCTTGGGATGCTACCGTGAAGTCGTGAGGGGAAGATTTATTTCGATACCCCAGGTTAGTGCCGCCGCGCGGCAGCTGTGGCGGTTATCGCTATGTGTTTCTGGCACGTTATGTGGTATGCGTTTCTGTGACTCTCAGCCTATGGTGTCATTTACCGCTGTGTTGCCGCTTTCGTACATGCTACCAGGCTCACGCTTAATTCCTGGGTGTAAATTAATGCGTGCCGCTGTGTTAAGCGAATGTGCCTTGCGCTTCTTCATCATCATCATCAGCCTGTCTACGCCCACTGCAGGGCAAAGGCCTCTCCCATGTTCCGCCAATCAACTCGGTCCTGTGCTTTCTGCTGCCACGTTATACCTGCAAACTTCTTAATCTCATCTACCCACCTAATTTTTTGTCTCCCCCTCACGCGTTTGCCATCTCTTGGAATCCAGTCAGTTACCCTTAATGACCACCGGTTATCCTGCCGACGTGCTACGTGGCCGGCCCAAATCCATTTCTTCTTCTTAATTTCAACTATGATATCCTTAACCCCCGTTTGTACCCTGACCCACTCTGCTCTCTTCCTGTCTCTTAAGGTTACACCTATCATTTCCTTTCCATCGCTCGCTGCGTCGTCCTCAATTTAAGTTGAACCCTCTTTGTAAGTCTCCAGGTTTCTGCTCCGTAGGTAAGTACCGGTAAGATGCAGCTGTTATATACCTTCCTCTTGAGAGATAGTGGTAGACTACCATTCATGATTTGATAGTGCTTGCCGAATGAGCCCCATCCCATCCTTATTCTCCTAGTTATTTCACTCTCATGATTCGGCTCCGCGGTTACTACCTGTCCTAAGTAGACGTACTCCTTTACAACTTCCAGCGTCTCGCCACCTATCGCAAAGCGCTGTTCTCTGCCAAGATTGTTCCACATTACTTTAGTTTTATGCGCTTCTTAGTCATGCACATATAGTGCACGATGTCTGTGCTCGTGCAGGAAGCTCTTCTACTATAGCAAGGGGCTCTCGTGGATGTGCTCGAAGATATTTTGTGATTAGGAAGTATCGGTCGCGGAGAAGTTGAGCAGAAAAATTATTTTCTAAAGTAAACCGACAGGATGTCCACTATCACAGAAGAGCAGAACGATGTATTGTCGTCATTTAACACTCGCCTTCTAGGGGCCCTGCACCTGCTTTGGCGAAACCTTAGATGCCTCAGCAAACGCAAAAATTGACAGCCGGTGTTCGCGGCGTCGGCGTCCCGCGTCGGCGGCGTCAACACGAGGGATATGAAAAATTCCTTTATCACCATACGACCAAAGCTTGTGACGTCATGATGACGTCGAAGAACGTGACTTAACGCGATGACGTCATCACACGATTGCAACGCCTCCAAGATCGGAGGCGTTGCAAGCTTTCTGCACGTCCCCGGGTCTTGCATTGCCTCCGTGATTGGTGGGCCGATCACAGAGGCTGTGCAAAGCGCCGATGTCATGTGATGAAGTTATCAGATGACGTAACGTAATGTGACGTCAACATGACGTCACTCTCACGTCACAAATTTTAGCTATCTATGACGTCCTGGTGGCGTCACCACATGATGTTTGATGCCTCCAGGATCGGAGGTGTTGCAAGCTTTCGGCACCTCACCTGGTCTTTGCCTCCGTGATCTGTGGACCGATCACGGAGGCTGTGCAAAGCGCCGATGTCATATGATGACACTATCAGATGACGTAACGTAATCCGACGTCAGCATGACGTCGTTGACACGTCACAAATTTGAGCTATCTACGACGTCCTGGTGACGTCATCACATGATTTTTGCCTCACTCGTATTGGCGCTGAAGCCTCGGGACTCCAGTCAATTCGCGCGTTTCATGAGGCATCTAAGGCGTTCACCCTCAAAGCAATGTTTTAATGACCATGACATTGAACAGCGCAAATTCTGCTTGCATGAACGCCTCCATACTGTTGAAAGCGCGAGTATGGGAGATCCGATTTCTGACTGTAGTGATCTTGCGCACTCGCCGGTGCTCCGCTCCCGAAGCAAATAAAGAAATCAATGTTATATATAGTACACTGAAGGGTTCAACTCCGACTTCGGAGCGACCATCATCGCAGGGTCCAAAAACTCCTCACGAGATCGCTGTGCATAGAAGCGCCAGCCGAACCGTACTAAACATTTTCAGCGTCAGAAACATTGCCAAGCGTCGTTATTAGTGAACCTAAGCTTCAAAGAAAATAATCAAGAAAACAAACCAAAATAGACACAAACCCACACGTCTTCATAGCACAAAAACTCACCGATGATAAAGATACTCCCTCATGCGAATTCTGAGCGCAGCTTTCTGTTGAGGCAACGCCAACTGTCTTTGAAGTTCTCACTATCCGCATTGGAACATTCGTTACATATCGCCACAGAAACTACCAGTGCTCGAGTGCTACGCTCACCACTCTGTGCATTGCAGGCGTCGCGAACCAAGCGAAACGCTGACATCAACATCCCCGTCACTACAAGCGAGACAGTCGCAGCGCACCCGCCAGCCCTTCATGCGCACGAGCTCCGACCGAAGGGCGAGCACGCGTGACAAAGGAAGAAAGCGATGTTAGAGGCCAGTGGCTCGTGATATCGACAGACTCCGCGTTCGCTGTCTTTCGTCCTCATTCGCTCTATCGGTTACGCCTACGACGCCAACGGCGATGCCTAACAACGCAGGAACAGACGCCCAAGAGCTGCGCTCTAAAAGCACAGGGCGTATCGTAGAACGCCGTGGACTCTAATCGGCGTGCACAACTCAGTTTCACGATGATTTGGACACGTCTAATTCACTCCATATTCTTCATTAAATTTGTATAAAAATGTTCTTGCATAATTTTGCTTTCGCAATTTGTTTAGGAGCGCTAGATTTCACGAATGAACAGCGCGTACATAGCCTCAGCCGTGCGCCCGTTGAGTGGAAAGACTATATATGGCGGACGCCGCCGGAGCGGAGGCGTGGCGGTGACGTGAACAGCGTCATCGCCGCGCCGCGACGTCACTGCCCCGCCCATTCGCAAGACTCTCCCCATCGACGGCTCTGTGACAATAGTACTTGAAGCGCCATCTCCCTTCACTTTATAGCAGTTCAGTACGCCACCGCTACCCTTATTTCTGTAGTACTGGCCTTGGTGGCCTCGACCGCGGACGCCAGTCGCCGTTCTTCCACGCTTCTCAGCGACTGAGAACAACATTTCTGAGTGGGATGGAGGAGAGAGCGCTCCGTGCGCCTGAAGTGCCGCCTCTCCGACGCCGTGCAGATCCTCTCACCATTCTGGAATTATCCCGTGCAGGTGCGACTAAATGGGGTCAATTAGCCGCCAATTCCCCAAAAAGTGGCATCCGATGAGTCAATCTTCAACCTCTAAGCGCTATGTCGTCAACGTAGAGGTTGAAGATGGACACATCGGACCAAATCCGAAATTTTTACAGCAGTGGTCTCAGCGGAGCGGCGCGAGAGCAAACATCGGCAGATCGTCTCCGAAGCAAAGCCGGTAAAGTGGCACTCGAGCGTCATCTTATTAGTAAGCCTTTTGATGATAAAGAGCTATGGTTCAGATCGCTGTCGCTTTATTACCGTCCCGGCAAGGGATGACACGACGTGCCGACATCCCAGTCGGTACGCACCAATCTAATCACCGTCCCTCGTTTTCCTCTGTACGAAAATAAAGAGCCTAGCACTTTGCCTCCCGTGCACGCGTCACCTTTCAAACAGCGGCGATTCACTTGCTTACGGCCGCGGAGTGATCAAGCAGCGAGCACTCCACTTATAAACACAGCGGTCGTCGTCGTGGCAACAACCAGTAGAAAATAAAGCCGAAAAGTGCCTCTCAATGGTGTCGCGCGCTCCGCCAATAGGAGCGCCATGTACATTGTAAGGTTCATGATAATGCCCTACGATTTTTTTGTTATTTGTGCCTTTCTATGCGGTGATCATAAGCGAGAAGAGTGGGAACCTCAACAGCTCGGGTCACATGACCCAAGTTGCAACGTCACATGTGACGTCATTGGTTAAAGCGATCGGCTTCAACTGGCTATATCTCATGTGACTACGTCTTGTCAACGACTCTGAGGTCACATAAAAAAGGGAAGACGTGTTTTGTTGCCATCATGGTTTGCGTGCACGAATTCAAGTTATCTGACATTCTTATGGTCGTCATCCACGCTGCGTAGTTCGTAGCCGGCTTGATTATGGTAGATATTGATAGTTCATCATCGCTAAGCAATGAAGCAATCGTACGATCGCAACTCCTGGGCTTTGAGAGCGGCGAACACAACTGGCGTGCAGGGGTGAGATGGCTGAAATTGATTTGGGAGCAGTTTTTGGAGCAGCAAAATTTCGATTTCTGACCAGAAGAACCTGATTGGAGCAGTTAGCGTAGTTTTTTATGACATCTCAGGAGCTTGAAAACAGATTTGTAGCAACTTGGGGGGACACGTACATATTCAAATTGGCCTAGGATAGACGTAACACTGAAGCAGCCTTTGGAGAAAATATCGCCAGGTATGAACTATACTACCTCTTTAAATACTATGCGACCTATCTAGCCCAAGTAAGAACGCATTAAACAATTGAAAAAAAGGTTCTGCAAACTAGGTTCACTTCATAAAAATGTGAAAAAAGAACAAAAAATTTGGCCGCGTATCTGCGTGCTTCGCTGCAAATGTCGTGTAAAGACGATAGAAGAGGCGCTGTGTGAGATATGGACGCCATCTGGCAATACGTCGGGAAACATGAGTGCTGTGTTGCGTGCTGGTAGTCCCGGCGCAGCAGCAGGCGAAGACCGGCGGTGACCAACGCGACCGGCGGGGACGCCAGCCAGCCCGAAAACGCGGTTTGGCGCGAAGCGCTGAAGCAGGAGAAACGTCCGCACTCAACGATACTCTCCACACACTCTTTTATTTACACGTCGCCTGGGTAAACAGGAACGCCAGAGCGGCGCCCACAACCGGCAGCCTGAAGGCCGCCCACAACGCTGCTTTTTCATTTTTTAAATATTTTTTTTCACCTTCCTGGCCTTCTCAAAACTAAAGTTTTTCAACACCAACCCATGGCATTCGTACAGTGCAATACAGAACCGAAACCGAAACACAACAATGAGCTCGGCGAAGGGCACGGAGGAAGGCAAATTTTAGCGCAGTCGCATTTTCAGCTTTGTTGAAACAGCGCTCACTAGACGACGACGAAGTAAAAGAAGGCACAGGACAGGCAGCGCCTGTCCTGTGCCTTCTTTTACTTCGTCGTCGTCTTGAGCGCTGTTTCAACAAAGATGAACGCATACCAACTCGCTCAAGCTTCCATTCTTATGCATTTTCAGCGCAGCTTAAGAAACTAGGGTCCTTAAAATTACGTATGTATGCATTTTCTATTAAAGGAACACGCCACCTAATACTTACCTAGTGATGTTGCACCTCAGATATGCATGATATTTACTTTTTGATCGACAACGTTCACAAGTATGAACAGCCGTACCAGTTCAAGACGGCTGGCTCTTGGGCAAGTGGTTCAACTTTGGCCGAGTGGCTGAATCGAGAGACGTGCCGACAAACAGAAAGACAGACAGACAGAAAGACAGACCAAAATTTCTGCGTTTAAGTTCCCCAAGAAAGACTATCGTCTTTAAAAGAATTTGATTGCACAAGAATTGCAGTTACATAGCAGTAGGCCTTTTTAAGATCAGTGATATAATTTAGGAGATTACTACTTTGGCTTTTATTGCAATAGCAATTATATGGACATTCTGAACAGGTTTTTGCCGTCGGCATCGCAGTCATTTTCCGTATAAAGTCCAAATCGATAACATCCCCCGCGCAGCATATGAACGCGGCTGAGGCAGAGATGAAAAGGGCCGCATACCATAACACCGCATACCAGGCCTGCCGTTGATTGCTACTCATGCAGAAAGGAAACGCGCCGCCCGTCTTGAAGGAGCACGAAGGAAAGCAAGGGAGGGGGACGGGGGAGTCGCTCGAGCAGCAACTGTGGACTTTGACTTTAAGGGCGCGGTCGCGATCGCAGGCGCGCAGCGCGCTATCTCGGCTGGCATCACAGACGGCTCCTATACCCTTCTTAGTGCTGTGACCTCAACGCTTCTCTCCTTTGAGCAGCCGTATTCTCCTACATCAGAGTTTTGTAGTTACGCGAGATGGGATCCATAAGTGTTAGCTGTCAGCCTTACTTCATATAATATTACGATTTGATGCTATCGCATTCATTGCTTCACTTGCGGTGAAACTGATTTTTTTGTAGACCTGCTTATTTAGCTTTTCAAGCCTCTCCAAAGCTTCCTGTAGGTCAGTGTTTTGGGAGGTTAATATGGCTCCAGCCAAGTTTAACAGAGCCCGACGTTTCGAGACCGATTCGGTCTCTTCCTCAGGGGGTGACTGGTTTGGTCATGGAAGCTTTCCTCCGATTTGTTTGACCCCGGCTCCGGATTTCCCTTTCCCTCACGTTTCGGAGGCTGTGAACGTAAACTGAGGGCATTGTTCCCAGGGACCGGTTCACGTTTGCTGGTGTGTTTTGAATGTGCCACGACTCAAGCAAGAGCAAGCGCCGTTGAAGTCGATCTTATGGTCGTGCTTCTCACAGTGCTCTGCAAGAGCGCTGCGTTGCATTTCCATCTTCCTGACGTCGTTCTTATGTTGGCGCATTCTTTCTGGGAAGCCCTTGCTCTCGCCTATGTAGCTAGCTGGGCATTGCGAACACGGCACCCTGTACACTACGCCTTGGTGTTGCTCCCTCGAGGGTCGATCCTGTGGCCGCAGTAGCAAGCAGGTGAGCGTCGACGCTGGCTTGTGCATCACCGTGACTCCCTCTTTTCCAAGAATCCTGGCGAGCCCTTCACTGATGCCCGGCTCATATGGTATGACAATGCGCTGGGCTGGCTTCTTAGATTCTATTGCGGCCGGTGGGGTGGCCGCGGGTCGCGTGGCGTGTCTTTCGTCGATGCCCCTCTGCGGTAAGGTGGTTGTCCCCTCGGCACACGGCGTGACACTCGGCGAATGAAAGACTCGGTGTATCTGTTCTTTAGCAGCTCGGCGACGACCCTCTCCTCTTCTCTTTCTGTCCCCCTCCGACGTGCAGATTGTTCTCGCACGTGAGATGAGCGCCGAAACTACCGAAGCTTTGTGGGCAGTCGGATGACAGGACGGGAAATGCAAATACCTGCCTTTGTGCGTTGGCTTTCTGCACACCGAAAATGTCATGCGCTCGCCCTGCCATGCGACTGCAACATCGAGAAACCTAGGCGTCCCGTTTCCCTCTCGCTCCACCGTGAACTGTATCGCCTGGTCAACGGAATTCAGATGTTGGAGGAAGCTGTCTACGGCTGACTTCCTTATGACGCAGAAGCAGTCATCCACATACCTCACACACTTTCGGCTTGTCAATAAAGGAGCGTAGTGCCGTCTCTTCTATGTGCTCCATTGCGAAGTTCGCAGCTGTAAGGGAGATCGCCGCCCCCATCGCGGTCCCGCTGGCTTGTCTGTAGAAGGTCCCGCTGACGCTGAAGTATGTGCCCTTGAGGCAATACTGCAGTAGACGACACAGTTCGTCGATGCTCAGGCAGCTTCTTTCGCCCAACAGTTTATCTTCCTTCAAAGCTGCTCGTGTGCAGGACACTGCTAGCGCTATGGGCACACTGGTGAATAGAGACGCGACGTCGAACAAAACGATGCACTCATCACTGCTCACTGTCACATCTTTCATGCGCTCCACGAAGTGGCTGGCATTGCGTATGTGGGTTGGGGTTTTTCCCACGAGCGGCGCCAGAGTCCGGTGGAGATACTTGGACAGCGCACGGAGTGGAGAAGATGTAAAATCCACGATAGGACGGAGCGGGACGGTGGGCTTGTGGATCTTGGGAAGCCCGTAAAATCCTGGTGCAGAGCCGTTCCGGCAGATAAGCTGGAGGTAGGTGGTTCTTGCCTCCGGGTGCCTCTTAAAGATATCCGCCAGGAGCTTGTTCAGTTCCCTTTGGACTCTTGGCGTCGGGTCTTTCGCTAGCTTTTCATAGGCCGGGCTGTGAAGGAGATCACGCATTTTGTCGCTGTACGCCTCCCTATCGAGCACGACCATTGCGTTGCCCTTGTTGGCCGGGAGGATGAAAATGTTCTCATCATTTCGGACTGCACGGATCGCACTATTCTCCTCCCTCGACATGTTGTGCTCACGGCGCTTTCCTATTTTTGATATTACACCGATGGCCTTGAGACGGACATTTTCTTGAATGCCGTTGTCGAGTCGTCTTATGCCTTCCTCCGTAGCCACAATTATCCTTGGTAGTGACGGATGCGCCGTGGTCACGTTGAAGTTGTGGCCCTTGGCCAGCACGCTATGCTCGGTAGGGGAGAGTTTCCTGGAGGACAGGGACGACGAAATTTTCGTTGTCATGCCCGCAGTGGGGTTTTTCTCCTTGAAGTGTCGTGAGCTTGCTTTTGTGGGCCGCTTGTTGCTTCTGAGCTGTTGCTGCAGCCACATTTCGAGCGAATTCCTCCAAAGACGGAAAGACGTCGGGCAGTCGCTATTGAAGCTGCCGTCGGAGGAAAAACAGGTCTAATTCCTTCTTCTAGATCACGCTGTGGCGTTCATGGATTTGGGCGTTTAGCAGGCGCTGTTCGGCTTGTGCGATGATCTTGTAGCCCTCCGCCGTGTGCACCAAGTGTTTAAGCTGAAGGCTTCGTGGAACTACGTTCATCTCCCGGCAGGTCTTCGTGAATTCGAGATGAGTCTGGTAGGTCGTGATGCCTCTTGCTACGCTCACGTACCGCTTTGCGAGGAGTGTCGCTTCCTGACCGAAGTCAATGCGTATTGACTTAAATGTAAACATTTTGACAGAAATCTGTCTGGCTGGGTGGATGATTTAGGAGGTTAATATGGCTCTAGCCAAGTTTAAGAGAGCCCGACGTTTCGAGACTGATTCAGTCTCTTCCTCAAGGGGTGACTGGTTTAGTCATGGAAGCTTTTCTCCGACTTGTTTGACCCCGGCTCCGGATTTCCCTTTCCCTCACGTTTCGGAGGCCGTGAACGTAATACCGAAGCTTGGGCGTGTTGGTTAGACATCGGAGGGGAAACAGCGCAAGAGAAGACGAGGACAAAGGCGACGCACGCAGCGCTCTGTGTGCGTCGCCTTTCTTGTCCTCGTCTTCTCTGGCGCTGTTTCCCCTCCGTGAACGTAAACTGAGGGCATTGTTCCCAGGGACCGGTTCACGTTTGCTGGTGTGTTTTGAATGTGCCACGACTCAAGCAAGAGCAAGCGCCGTTGAAGTCGATCTTATGGTCGTGCTTCTCACAGTGCTCTGCAAGAGCGCTGCGTTGCATTTCCATCTTCCTGACGTCGTTCTTATGTTGGCGCATTCTTTCTGGGAAGCCCTTGCTCTCGCCTATGTAGCTAGCTGGGCATTGCGAACACGGCACCCTGTACACTACGCCTTGGTGTTGCTCCCTCGAGGGTCGATCCTGTGGCCGCAGTAGCAAGCAGGTGAGCGTCGACGCTGGCTTGTGCATCACCGTGACTCCCTCTTTTCCAAGAATCCTGGCGAGCTCTTCACTGATGCCCGGCTCATATGGTATGACAATGCGCTGGGCTGGCTTCTTGGATTCTATTGCGGCCGGGGCAACATGGCGGACGCGGCCAATCGGAGGCCTCGAAACGACCTTCGGACATTTGCTTTTTGTGCGCTTGTTTTCGAAGGGAGGAGCCAGCTGAGGCGGGGCATTCGAAGACAGAGAAATGCTCGTTCCGACGAGACCAAAGTATCGGCGAACGGTGGCGCCGTTGCGGAGCTATTATTTTTTGAAAATCAGTGTTTTTTTGCGATTTCCGCAAAACTTTCGCCACCGTGGCAGGCGTAACAAATTTTTTAAGGCACTTCTACGTGGTTTTTGGTGAAGATATTTTGGAATCTGATAGAAAAGGGTCTACAGAAACTGAAAATGCGATTTTCAAAAAAATCAATTTTATGCCATTTTTCGCGATACGAAAGCCGCGTCCCCTCTTATTCATTAAGCAAAACTCTTAAATATGTGACTCGTTTAAAGGCACAGTAAAGTGAAAATTTTGCACTGAACTCTCAGAGTGTGACGTCACGGATTTCAAAGTGTATTTTTCGTATCTTGGCCTCATTGGCTCAATGAAATTTCCTGATACTTGGTAGGTTAAGTCTCTGTCTTCCTCAGAGGACAGTGTACTCCATTTCTGCAGATAAGGAACTACGTAGGCCCTGTGGTGTGGGAATTTGAAGGTGGCGTTGCCACCCACATTGTCTTCTTGTGTGTTTTCTCGTTTACCGCACATCTTGCTGCAAGCATGGTGATTTTGGTATTGTGAAGGAGTATTTTTCTGATTTGAGAAAAATTGGTTTTCTCAGTGCCCAGTATACAATCACACCCAATGCTGCATTACACTCATCATAAATAGAGACAATTGCGGTGCCAAATTGCTTGTTCATTTTGCTGCAGACATTGATGCCTAAACACTGCTTGCAGTTCGCAATATTTTCAACGCCACCTGCAATGCTGTCTTCAACCGCTTGGGAAGAAAAGAGGGTGATCTTCGCGTTGTCCAAAAACAAAGCACAAGGTGAGCATCTCTGGTTATCGTAGCATTTTAATAGTTGTCATTGACAGTGATATCATTGTTGTGAAGAGACACGTGACTTGCTTTCCCCTTTTCTTGTGTTCAGCTCACATTAAAAGGCCAGTAAACAAACCCGGGGTCCAGTACTTGTAATGAAGAGATGACTCTGCACTTGTGTGATCTGAAGAACTGAACGTGCTGCCACTAGAACCTTACAAATAGATGCTGTCATTCTTGTGTCTGTCGTTCTTCTTCTCCGTCCCATGTTTAGCGCTGTTTGCTCTCGCCTTAGTGCTGTAACGTGGAAGTTACGGGGGATAGAACAACCCTTTCTTGGCCGCTTAGCTGGTTTGGGCCTCTCGCTCGACCTTCCTACCCTTCTCTGCTGTGAAGAGCGGTAGGCACAGCCTGTCGTCGTGACTACATCCAATTTGAAACTTAGTACAACATCAGCGACTTATGTCATCGGCGCACACACGATGGCCTTCTTGGTTATGACAACACGACACAGTACAGTATAACCTCCAAAAATGAAACCAAAACTGGCTGCAGAAAAACTGGTATACTTAATTAAACAGGGTGCCCTGTTGCTCGTAAGTACTGGTACTGATTGCCTGTTGCCCGTAAGTACTTTTTTATTGTGACAGCATTTATATGGACACTCCAGACGCATTTGTGCCATCACTGTGATTTTTCGTATAAGGTTCAAATAGACAACATCACCTGTGTATCGTAAGCTCTATATGCGAGTGAAGGCATGCAAGGGCTGCCGGCAATTGTGGCCCAAGCAGAAGGGAAACGTGCCAGCTGTCTCCGTAGCACGAAAGGCGCATGGAGGAGTTGCCAGATGGGAGGGCTGCGTGGCTGCGGCAGAAACTGTGTCCTTTGAACGGCCATGCGTGGTTGCGCGCGCCATATCTTTAAGGCAATCAGTACATGGCTCATATCTTTGTACGTGTTGTGTTCCCACCGCACAGTTTATGTTGATGCCATAGACAGCATGAAGGTTGCTCCACTCGCTGCAGGCCGTGTTTCCTTATGCCAGTGTTTTGTTGAGTTACACCAGGTCTCAAGTTAAAGAAGCGAGCTGCTAGCCTTTCTTCGTATAACATTCTAATTTGGTGCTATTGCATTTAGTGCTTCCCTTGTGGCGAAACAGGCTTTTTCTATAGTGCTGAGGCCCTGGACCTTTGTTTAATGCCGACTTAATATAGTTAAAAAACTTGTCAGTACTCCTTTAATAGACATTGTTATGACCACAAATGGATTACTTATATCGCTAAGTGGCCTTGGCACAACTGTCCAACTGTAACTGATGGTAGAAGAGCCATTATTATCAGACATATAGGAAAAAAAAAAGGACTTGGCTCTCGTTGTGCATTTTAAGTGGAAATTTTGCTCTGGAGTAGTTACCTAAACTATCTTTGGTTGGGACTGCCGAAGCGCACGTGCGAGTACAAAACCATGCGGAACAAACCCAGACTTATTTCATGCTTTTGCAGTAAAAAACTGTCGGTGCTTGCAGTATACACATAATTATGGCCTTTGAGAAATTGAAATCCATTGCTTCGAGAACCGTATATATTTGTGTAATGGCCAAACCCAGAACTTTGTTATAAGATCGCCCCCAAAAAGATAGATAACTTTATTGTACACCGAGGGAGGAGAGCCGGGTTTTACCCCGACCCCACTGCGGGTTGCTCCCACGTTGGAACAGGCAGGGAGTACCTGCCCGCGGCATCGTGGGCCCCTTGGATTGCCCGAAGGTCCGCCATCAGAAGTACGGATCGTCATCGTCCCCAAAAATATATCTTAAGAATTACCCATGTATTAGCCACACCCTTGATTTTTGAGGTCTATAGTGTTATCTGTTGTGCACTGCGAGAATTATGAAGCATCTTTTGTTCAAAACGCCTGACTGGCTGCTTGGAAGTTCCAAATTGATGACATATGTGTGCCACAATGTAGCTCCCAAGAAGGTGCACTCAGAAAAACAAATGCACAGAGGTCCCCTTTCCGAGGCTAGCACAGCATGTTCCTCGAAGATAAAAGACTTACTTCTGCAGCACCTAACAGCCACAGAGCGACGTCCACACTATTTCGACGATGATGCCGCGCGTGAGAGCGCTTGGCATCGCATGAGACACAGGCAATCCGGTTAGAATGATTAAAGCCAGCAATGGATAGATCCGGCACTTCATAAAGTGAAAGAACCTTTCTCTCCACCGTCGTACGACGACGTGGTTTAACTTGTGGTGTCGTGCCAAGCACCACCGCGGGTTCGAGCACTGGGAGCTTCATGCAGGTTGCCGCGCCCTGGTTCGTCCCGCACCCGTGTACTGATCGCACTGCTGCGCGCGAGAACTCGGCCCGTCACCGCGAAGGGACGGCGAGCCGTCGCGCGCAGCGAGGGAGACCCTAGGCGAGACTCTCCAAATTACTGATTTATTACTGGGACTACAAAGAGATCAATAATTCGACACAGCCAATCGTACGTAACATAATTGCACTGGACACCAATTAGCTAATACAAGTTATCAAATGTGGCCGCGAAGGGCACACCTATAAAACGAACAAACCAAGAAGCAAGTTTGGAGCGCCGACCTACCCTTCGGCCAGCGCTCCCGCGATCTCGCACCCCAGAGCAGAAGAAACAGAACAGACAAAGGAACACTTAAAAGGAACATACGGTGCACGATCGCGAGGCGCTGCCTCGGGACTTCGAGACCGCGGAGGGTGGCGCGCGCGCGCTGAGGCCGGAGCCCCGACAAAACGGCGTAACCGCCGGCCGGCGGCGAAGAACAAAGAACAAAGGATCGCCGCCGGCCGTAGCGGCCAAAACGCGTACGCACCCTTCGAGGTCCCCAAGTGGTCTCTTCGAACCTCGGCGCGCGCCCCCGCGTCTAGGCGAGCGCGAGCCAGGTCCGAATCCCGCCAAAACTGGGCCAATGGGACACCGTGTTTAACCTTCGAGTGTGGGGTGGCAGCAAAGTGACGGCGATTAGTGACTAGCTGCCACCCGTCCGGTCGAGAAGAGAGGGACACGAGAATTCTCCAAGGGAAGATGGCGTCGAGCCACTGGCGCGGACGCCTGAATTCCCACATCCCTCCCTCCTTAGATGCCCCCTACCAACTGGAGCTCCGGTGTCGGCCAAGCAAGCATACACAACAAAGTCGCAACGGCACGACACCTGGGCGTTCAATTAAACTAACACGCAGCGAAAATCCTCCCAAAGAAAACGGAACAATAGCTCTAAAGCTCTCCCAAAGAAAAAATGTTCACATCTAATCGAAATGCGTACATCCGACGTGCACAGAAACCACAATTAAGAACTCAGTTCCCGAAACGAAGAGGTACTAGAACAAGCATCCGCCGAGGCAATAATAAGGAACAGTACAAACAGTAAAGAAAACATAAAAAGTCGATACGATCGCGAAGAGTCTCTTTGATAGTCGACCCGAATGGTCCCGCTCGCCTCAGTCCCGTCTTCGCGTACACAGACCGCAACAGGCGTCGGTCGCCGGCCGCCACGTCTACGCCTTGACCGCGACAGGCGCCGCAACCGCAGCTCGATCCGCTACATCGCTGTCGCTGGCGCCGTCTGGCCAAGCTGACTTCACACGTTGCACAACGCGGCGGAAAACACAGGAAACACTCGTGGAGTACACCACCACACACATAAGAACTACATGAAATCAAAGAACAAAACATTCAAGCAAACACATACGTAAAAGCAAAGGTGAGGGCTCAACAGAATCTAAACACTGGTTGCATAAACGGGAAATCAAGAATGGGAAGAACCAAGGAAAGAGAAGTTGCCTGCAAGGAAGTCACTAGCCGAATATCGAAATCCATAACCTGAAGAAGTGCACGAAAGCGCTTTATCGAGGAGTCCTCATTCGCTGTCCTAAATCAAATTAACGTGCATAACATCTGTACGGCCGGTCTCTTGTCGTTGTTTCTCCGTCTGATCAGTTCATCCGGATAGTAAGCGTGGTCTTCACTAGCGCGTTGACGTATGACCTCGACACTAGTGGATAATCCTCCCACGGACGCACACTGCCCATTCGCGACACCGACCGAAATGGACGTCCATGACGTGCTATCTACGAAATGGACAGACGTGGAGGTGACGGCGATGGTCGAACATTCACACCATGCCGCGCGCCGAATCTCAGAGCGAATTAACCTTAATGTAAGCACCACTCTGAAGACAGGCCAATAAAATATAAGAAATGCAGAGGTGCTAAACCTCGTACCTCTGCTGCCGGGGGTTGCCAATCTGTTTACACACGTCGGTCGTCCACAGCGGTAAAAGAGGTGGCATGCGAACTTGGGCCGAGCTCTTCTGGACCATGCGAAGCAAACCCTTCCCCCCTACCCTTTTGGGGCAGCAGCGCCCGGCGCTGCTTCGGACCCCACGCGCTCGTTGCAATACCAGCAACGTTACAGCGCCCGCGCCCGTGCAATACCAGCACGTCCCGGCGCATCGCCTCCCGGAGGCCGTCGCATAACCAGCGACAAACGAAGAAACTATTTACAAATATATACAACTGGGTTACTCCGCTGTTCGTTCGCAGTTCTTCGGGCCACTACAAAACAAAAAGAGACAACTCCAGAGCCCAGATGGGGATGGTTTGCCTTGTCTCCCCCCCGGCCGGCTTTCCGTCAGGACAGCCTCCTCGTCATCTACACGGGGACGCGTCCCCTTCTGCGCACGCGACGGGGGGTGCCTGAGGCGCTCGCCTGTTCGCGGACCGGGCTTGTTTTATGACCCGTCTTTGTCCGCTCGGCGGGTGTTCCGCCATTTCCGCCCTTTTGCTAGCATGTGCCGAAATCATGACCAGCAGCAACACGGGGCACGAAATAGTGCGCCAACTATTACAGAATTAGGCTAGAAACGCGTAGGGGCTCAGAGAAAATCCGTTGGACTCACCGAATCGCTGAATCAATGGCAGAGCAGGGGAGGTCAGTCTCCCCGGAACGGCATGACGAGGATCTCAGGTTATCCAACGAACTCCCGCCGCCAAGAACAAATGTTGTATCTCGGCGGAAACTTGCAGCACTCCTTTCCTCGTCCACGCTTCGCAGCAGAAGCTCTGAAGCGGGTGCCCAATACTTCTTGAAAAGTGGCACTTGCCTCTTTCCGTACCATGTTACCTCAACAGAGACCAGGCCTAGGGTAATTTACACTCGAACGATTCATAAGTCAGGCAACTCTCAAGAAAAACGGCGGATGAATGCAAAGAAAAGAGAGAGAAGAAAGATGCGAATGTACACGGACGCACAGAACTTGACGCGACAACCCCACTCTGCGTAAAAACTCGGATTTTCAGCGACCAGAGGCTGATTAGGCCACTCGCCCCACGTTGGGCGCCAGAATGTGGTGTCGTGCCAAGCACCTCCGCGGGTTCGAGCACTGGGAGCTTCATGCAGGTTGCCGCGCCCTCGTTCGTCCCGCACCCATGTACCGATCGCACTGCTGCGCGCGAGAACTTGGCCCGTCACCGCGAAGGGACGGCGAGCCGTCGCGCGCAGCGAGGGAGACCCTAGGCGACACTCTCCAAATTAGTGATTTATTACTGGGACTACAAAGAGATCAACAATTCGACACAGCCAATCATACGTAACATAATAGCACAGGACACCAATTAGCTAACACAAGTTACCAAATGTGGCCGCGAATGGCACACCTATAAAACGAACAAACCAAGAAGCAAGTTTGGAGAGCCGACCTACCCTTCGGCCAGCGCTCCCGCGATCTCGAACCCCAGAGCAGAAGAAACAGAACAGACAAAGGAACACTTAAAAGGAACATACGGTGCACGATCGCGAGGCGCTGCCTCGCGACTTCGAGACCGCGGAGGGTGGCGCGCGCCCACTGAGGCCGGAGCCCCGACAAAACGACGTAACCGCCGGCCGGCGGCAAAGAACAAAGAACAATGGATCGCCGCCGGCCGTAGCGGCCGCAACGCGTACGCACTCTTCGAGGTCCCCAAGTGGTCTCTTCGAACCTCGGCGCGCGCCCCCGCGTCTAGGCGAGCGTGAGCCAGGTCCAAATCCCGCCAAAACTGGGCCAATGGGACACCGTGTTTAACCTTCGAGGGCGGGGTGGCAGCAAAGTGACGGCGATTTATGACTAGCTGCCACCCGTCCGGTCGAGAGGAGAGGGACACGAGAATTCTCCAAGGGAAGATGGCGTCGAGCCACTGGCGCGGACGCCTGAATTCCCACAAACTATGTTATAAGAAAGTTTGAATCAAATATGAATTTCCTACCACATTAAATGTGTTCGAATTTAGCTAGGCTTGTGTGGGACACGTACGGTTTTACATGCAGTGCATTATTTAACATTAAAAAATTTTGGTGCCATGGTCCCTGAAATGCATCATTGGAGTGTAGCAATGCCTGCACCTAAGTGGTAAAATGCAACTCATCGCTAAGTCTAGGAATCTGTGATCAAGTTGCCTTTGTACTAAGCGTAGAACATTCTAATTTATGCTTTGCATTTATATTGCATTCTTGTTTTCCCATAGATCCAAGGGAGTACTTCGAGACGCTGAAAAACAGCCCCGAGATTCCATTCGACGCGTCCAAGAAGCCTGCTCAGGGTGTTCTGAAGGCACGGCTCTCACTGCCATCCAGTACACCTGTTTCGTCTGCAAAGAAGCGTGTCAAGGCATCTAATGTCTTTGGATCTAATGACAGTCATTTGTCCCGCAAAAAGCGTCCCAATGCATCAGATTTCTTCTAGGATGCGAGAAGAAACTCAACCAGTCAGCTAGTTCCATACATCATGTTTCATTTCTGGCACAAAATAAATGTTCTGTATATTAACACGCTACTTTACCTTTTGCTCTTGGGGCAAGAGGGTGTGTCCAGCGATGCGCTGTGGAGAGATGCTTGCACAAGGATGCATTCATTACATTTTAGACCTCGCAAGTAAATGATATGCCAGTTTATTATAAAAATTGGCTACACTCAGCCAATACATAAATGAAGTCACAATTTTAAAACATTATTGTGAAAGAGTTTATGCTTGAGCATGTTGGAGATGCATATCACCATTTTAGTGCACCGAACACAGGACGAAAAGGAACTATAAACACACAATGCATGCTGTGTTTGCACCTTTCGTCTCCGTCTTATGTTCTCCTGTGCGCTAAAAAAGCTATATAGGTTAAACCATGCTTATTGCAGACATTAATGTGCCTAAAATGAAAATTTATGTCTCTGCTTGAGGTGTGCAAAACCTTTTTTAATACACAAAAGTCTGCTGCCATTAGTAATGACTCTATGGTGTCATGATTATTTAGCATAAATGCACCATCCTTAATCACGCTGCATGTAAACAAATCAAAATGAATACATTGGCAAAAAATACAAAGATTGGGGATGGGTGAATATTTAGGCACTTCTAATATTCGAACGAATATTACAGTATTCAAATTTGCTTCGACACGAATGTAGATTATTAGACATTTCGAAGTACTATTCGAAATGAACGAATACCACGTGTTTTTCAGCGCATATAAGCCCCCTGTAAAGGTGGTTGCACTGCAGCGTGTGGGTGCTATGCCGTGAAACTACTCTCCAGGGGAAATCCGCGCTTGCCAGATGCCACTCTTTGGTTAAATGTATATATTGTCACAGGGTGAGAATATACAAAAGGAAGAAAGAAATATATTGAAAAATGTACACAGAGTCCTTCAGCCAAAATGGCGGAGCTGCAACAGCAACACGAGCGCTATCCAGATCCTCTTCTTCATCACCTCGATGGAGCATTCCTTCTTGTACATCATGGCTTGCAACAATATTACCTTCTCCCCAATTAATTATTTTTTTAAGTTTAAAAGCCTGTTGTACGGGCTTATATGCACTAAGCATAGTAATTTTTAAAATGTAACATATTGCACCAGTTATAACTTGCACCCCCATTCAAAGTTGCTTTCATTTCACTTCGAACCGAAAAAGTGACATTCACACATGCCTAATTCCAATTCTTAAAAATATTGTGCAAGACAGTTTGGTCATGACAAAAATGCAAATTTTTCGTAATATGTGATATGTACTATTCGAACTGTTCGATTGGAAATTATTCGTCCAAATCACTATTCGCTTTGAACCTCAAACTTACTATTCGGCCATCCCTAATAAAGACGTCTACAAATGCATAGCATGGCCTTGCAATAACGGATCTTGAACTCATTGGTATCGGGCCACATTGCAGCATCTATTGTCTAAAAGCCATGTTCCCTGTTTTTTAAAGTGAGACATTGCTGAGAGATACAATAAGCTGTGCTTAATTTAGAGTTTAAAACGCACATAACATTATAAAGGTTCAAATGGTGGATCTTGGTGACAGAAGCTTAATGACAGATATTGGCAACTGGTGTCCCTCAGCACCGACTTTGTTATGTCAGCGTTATGCGTAAGAAGAACAGATACTTGGGAGAGTTTTAATGATCTATGATGGTACTTAGAAGCACGAAACACACAAGATGATCGCTCACTTCAAACTAAAGTTTATTTTCAGAAACCATCCAGGCTTTATCGTACACCAATAGGCGAAAACAACAGTGAAACACATGTGTGCAAAACAAACTAAGAAATAAATTTTAGTTTGAAGTGTGTGCTTGCCCTGTCTAGTTCTCCTTTCTGGTGTATCTTGCTTGCTTTGTGCTTCCAAGTACAGTAAAGGCTCATTAGTTTGACACTCGTTAATTAGGAAAATTTGATCATTCGGACGTGTTCTCTGGTCCCGGTCAGCATATGTATTGTTTAATGGCATCACACTCTTTTAATTCGGTCATATTAGGCCTCAACCCGGTTAATTCGGATGATCCTCGGAGCCCGCTGAGCGCGAAGCACTGCAAATGAACAAAAACGGCATTCGCGGACAGCTGAAGCAGCCACGGGCTTTCAGAAAGGCGTGGTCACCATTCACAATCGCCTTGTTGGTGCATAATAAAGCGAGTTCAGAGCACATTTCGGATTAAGACACGGGGGTATTGAGCCACATTCACATTGTGAACAAAGTCGCAAATGACAAAAATTGTGGTTTTCGCACTGCTCGTATGCAAAATAATTACTGGTTTTTTGCATTCAAGAAAATGAAAGTGAAGTGAATAGACATTTATTTATTGTTTTCTTGATACTTTCTATAATTTGGCATTCAGTTAACTCAGACAATTTTACCGGTCCTGTGAAATCCGAATTCACTGTACCATCATGTGCAAGGGCTCTGCAGATAATGATGATCGCCTTTTTCTAGGCTAGTGCAAATAGTAAATTTCAGATGCAAAGCGAATAGTGATTAGGTCGAATAATTTCGAATTGAATTCGAATAGTATGTATATCACGTATTATAAAAATATTTGCATATTGCACAATAAATTTTTAAAGCTGAAACAAGGCATAGGCAAATGTCATTTTTTTTTTGTTCAAAGGGAAGTGGAAGAAACTTTGAATAGCAGCAGGATCTCACTTTCAGTAGAAAGCAAGTGATAACCTGTAAAATACGTTACGTTTTAAAATTTACTATATTTAGAGCATATAAGGCGGTATAACGAGCTTTTAAACTTAAATTATGAATCGATGCGAGGGTAATTTATTCATTTAAAGGGGTCATGAAGCACCACTTGGGCTTGTTGAAAAAACACATCCTGCGAAAAGCTGACACGGCTATGAACTGCTCTGCCAAATATTACAGTCGTGCGTGCCGCGCGAAGTTGCCGTTTCCCCAGGCGCCCTCTTTTCTAACAGAGGCCGGTTCTCACTCTCGTCAATGGGCGGGGCGTCTGCACGTTTACGTCGCGGATCTGCCAGTTTACGTCGCAAGAGACATAGCATGCTTATTGGCTGATAGCCGACGTAAATCGAGAGCGGCGTTCAGATCAGATGCGCTTCTTGCCGCGGGGTGCCGCCACTTGCCGGCGCCGCACTCCTCAGTACACGGTAGCCGCACTCGCGCAAGCGAATCACAGCGGGAGAGCGATCGCGTTTCATGACGCGCGCTGACGTAACTTTTTTTCCCCGTGCCATCCCGCCCTGTCTAGCTTCCAGTGCGCTCGTCGGCACGAGAAAAGAGAGAAAGCGCTGGGAGCGTGCGCCAAACCCCCGTAACTCCGCTGCTTCTTGACGGATTCCAGAAACTTTTGCGGCAATCGATTCGGGAGGCAGTAAACTCCGATACTGAGGTCATTAGATCATTACTTGGAAAAGTGGTTCATGACCCCTTTAACCTTGAAGTGGGGATTCACGGCTGTGTGTATTTCCCCTGGATAGGTGTATTCATTGTATATCACTCCTCCACTGCAGTGAAACCACCTTTACAGGGGGTTAATGTGGTTTATATATGTCTATTTGTTCATTTCGAATACTTTGAAATTTAGAATAATTTAAATTAGTTTCGAAGCGAATTCGAATACGGCAATAGTATTCATTCGAATATTCACACAAGCCTACCTTTTTCCACTCCTCGTGCATAATACGAGGCAGCAGACTCAAGATTTTCGTGTAGGCTTCCCCTGCATCCTCGGTTGTAGAACGTGGAATGAACATATTTTTGAAAGGTGGCCTTAGTTATGTCATATACGTATACAAAGCTTAATTCATGCCTGTTCAGTGCACATTATGTGCATTTCTTTAGCACGAAGCATTTATGGACAAACCATAGGCACTTTGACCGTATCTGTCTATCCACCCTCTGTGGTACCTTAGCACACAAGGCATCACACTGCTAAACTAGTGTCTTTTTGGGTGGTTGCTATTTAATTAAAATCCTCTAACATCAAAACTTACTCATGCTTTTCAGTTATCCTGGTTCATTGCACAGCTTAACCCTTTCAGACGCGACGTGTGAAGAACCGTCTGCAAATGCATCAAACTTGCACATTGTCGCAAGGCACTCAATATTGTTACAACAAAAATATTGTCAATACATTGTGTTTTATACTTCAGCTTGTTATTAAATTGTAAATATCTGGTTATCCTGGAACCACTCATGTTCAGTTTTTGCATAAATAGAATCTGATCGCTGACTAGAAATATAGTGCAAACTTGTTTTCGATTATGTTAATTTCGAGCAAAGAAAAATTTTTTTTGACGTTGTTCGCATAAATCTGCGCGTCGAACGACTCGTCGAAAGTGGTAGTGCCTTCAGCAAAGTAATCATATGCACCTGTACACTACCAAATGAAGTTAAATGAAGACTGATTTATTACGCAGGAGGTCCATTTTATCCAAACCTCAATTTTTCTTGCCCTTTCTTAGTGACTTCACACAACTAGTAGCAAAGAGAAGTGATACACAATTGTGTACAAAGAGTCTCAAAGGGTTAATGCCAAAGAAGACAGCATGGAAAGTTTCATGAGAAAATATAGGTTTATTCATAGGTTAAGAAAATTCACGCATGAAGAACACCTGAAAAGCAAGAACTAATTTTTTCAAACACTTCATTTTTTCTTTTAGTGCAGTTACGAAAAAGACCATACCTTTTGAACAGAACCGCACAGAGGCTTAACTTTTTCAGCAGAACAATTCTGAATGTCCGTACATTTTAAAACTTTAAAAATAAGAACTCACTTTTAAAAAAAGGTCATTCGAAAGGGTGGTGGAACCCAACTGCGAAACTATTTCAATAGAACTTGTAATAAGAACAGCAGCCCTTAGTTCCGCTACACAAACTGTATGTACAAAGAGATAAAAATTTCCTCTACTACTTTCACCTTTGAGTGTTTTCGTGCGATGTGGTCATACGGGTACAAGAAATAGTAGAAATAGAGGATGTGTTCAGTACTTCATCAATGAAGACGTTCAATAACACACAACATCCCGCAAAAGGCAGAAATGCTAACAGTGTAACAAATGTAAAGTACGCGATACAAACATGCGAGTGGTCGAAATTCTGCAGTAGGCGCTTTGGATGAGTAGAGACGTTTGTGACATGTTCACGGCAAAGGAATAGAAATAGCGTGGGCTATAGCCCTTGGCGATAACTGCGGCAACTCGTAGTGGGATTGTGGACTGTATTTCATGTTGCTTTTTTTTGTCTCTCTGAACCATCGCATTTTTAATTTTATGTTTTGTTAAATACTACCTTTACTGCTGTATATTCCGCTCAACATTTTACACCATTGTACATCCTGCACATTGTTATGTTCACTGTGCCGCCCACCCCTACCCAAAGTCTGGCATTTAGACTGGCAGTATTCTCCTAAATAAATAAAACTATTGACATAGGTAGGGAAAGCATGGCTCTGGTTAGGGAGTTTACTGGATTATGCAAAATCAAACGCTCAAGTTATGCAAATGTACAGACAATTAAAAGCAATAATTACAGAAGAGCAACATCTCATTGCTTTCTCAGTCTGATGTTTTCTTCAATGGCGTCTACGAAGCTGTCGTGCGTCTCCTTGATTGTGTCCATAATCTCCCTGTAAGTAACCTGGAACATCAGAAAGCATGTTGCAATGCAACTTCATAACGATACACTTTAACGATGGTTCTTCCGCTACACATAGCGACTTTAATGGAGGGCACGGAAAGGTCAAAACAGAGTCAGACATGCCGTAAAAAAAGTGATTTTTACCAGTAGGGGTTTTCAAATATAAAACTTGCTAACATAAGTGCAAACATGTTTATTTGGGAAAAACAATTTATGAATATTGAATCAAATGCCAAACAGCGGAAACAACAAATGTAACAAGTTAATGCTATTTGGTAACAAGAGAGAGGGGGTCGTGGATGGAGTAATGGAAATGACTACAGGCACCAGTGATCAAATGGTTGAACTTAAACAGGTTGAACACCTTTCAAATTGCACGATGCTCGACGAGGCGTACCAGGTGAAGGCGTTTGCTGAATGGCCATGGCCATTCCAAGTTGGAGGCTATGCATGGGCTCCAAGATCTGGCAGTGTGTGCTGCCCAATTTTGGAGGCCATGACATGGCCGCTCTGGCTTTGAGCTGAGGAAGCATCATTGTATTGGCGTATCAGATGTGGTAACAGCCTCTTGAGGCTAAATTAAAGACTAAAAAGACGTACTGTGGTGGCTTAGTGGCTAAAGCGTTGTGCTGGTAAGCTGAAAGATGTGGGTTCATTTCCCAGCCACGATGGCAACATTTCATTTGGGGGCGTAATGGAAAAAATTACACTATCTCCCGCTAAACGGGACCATGAGGCGATGCGAAGCCGGAGCACTTGCACGATCGCGTTCCGTTGGCGTTCGTTGGGCATGCTGCCGACCTCGCGTCGTGGAACGCGAAGAGGGACGCTACGCGCGTCGTATCTTCCATCTAGCCTGGCCGTTAATTCTCACAGGGCGAGCGGGGAACGCGGTCGACAGGCGGGCGAGAGGGGGGCAGCGTAGAAGAGGAGAGAGAAGGGGAGGGGACGCGCATGCGCTCGAGCTCATCGCGGCGTTGCGCAGGAGAGAATTTCGGCATGTCTAGCGCGCGTTTCAGAGGAAGAGTGGAAAGGGGTAGGGGAGAGGGGTATGGGAAGGGGAGGGGAGAGGGAAAGTGGAGAGGGGGAGGGGAGATGAGGTGTGTGGAGAGGGTATGCGCATGCGCAGTAAGGGTGGTCACGCCGCACACCACCACCACCACCACCACGGATTGAGCTCCGCCTTAAGATACTTCGCATCTAAAAAAACACCAGATTTAGGTGCGCATTAAAAAGCCCCAGGTGGTCAAAATTAATCCGAAGTCCTCAACTACGACATGCCTCATAACCGCATTGTGGTTTAGACACTTAAGGGGTACACTGCTCTTAAAACTTTTTCTGTATTGATCGATTTTAGATGCGAAGTATCTTAAGGCGGAGCTCAATCCGGTGGTGGTGGTGGTGGTGGTGGTGGTGTGCGTTCTGACCACCCTTACTGCGCATGCGCATACCATCTCCACACACCTCCTCTCCCCTCCCCTCTCCACACCTCCTCTCCACTTCCCTCTCCCCTTCCCCTCTCCACTTTCCCTCTCCCCTTCCCCTCTCCACTTTCCCTCTCCCCTTCTCCTCTCCACATCCCCTCTCCCCTCCCCCTTTCCACTCTTCCTCTGAAACGCGGGCTAGACATGCCGAAATTCTCTCCTGCGCAACGCCGCGATGAGCTCGAGCGCATGCGCGTCCCCTCCCCTTCTCTCTCATCTCCTACGCTGCCCCCCTCTCGCCCGCCTGTAGGCCGCGTTCCCCGCTCGCCCTGTGAGAATTAACGGCCAGGCTAGATGGAAGATAGGACGCGCGTAGCGTCCCTCTTCGCGTTCCACGACGCGAGGTCGGTAGCATGCCCAACGAACGCCAACGGAACGCGATCGTGCAAGTGCTCCGGCTTCGCATCGCCTCATGGTCCCCTTCAGCGGGAGATGGTGTAATTTTTGTTGAAACTTGGCGACTTTACGTATGTTTGTGTATTGATTTCAAATATGCAATTACCTTTCTAGTATATCATGTAGTTTTTAAAATACTAAATATTTGATGTGCATTTTGGGGAGCAAGGTTTTCTAAACTGGCTATGCTGTGTTGAACATTCGCGAGTGAGTCAATTTCAAGCTAGAATTTCACTCGTGAATGTTCAACATGCCATAACTTTTGTTCAAATGGGTTTAGAACACCCATTTTTATTGCACTGCACAAAGTTCTGATTGCAGAATAATGTGATATGCCGATTTACTTGTTAACTAACTCAGTTTAGAAAAAAATCTTGCTCCCCAAAAGGCACATGAAATATTTTGTATTTTAAAAACTGCACATCACACTAGAAAAATAATTGCATATTTGAAATTAGCACGCAAATATACATAAACTCATGAAGCTTCATCAAAATCGATCAAGAAATAAAAAATTATTTTTCAAGTGCCATGTCCCCCCTTAAAACACCAGGATTTAGTATAATTTAAACACTAAATGCCACTGGTACGACATGGCGGGAGGAAAACCGCGCAATAAGACTGAGCACCAGAAAAAGGAAGACAAACAACAGTGCTGCTCTGCTGTTTTCCTTTTTCTGGTGGTCCGTCTTTCTACGCTGTTTTCTTCCCACCATGTCATACCAACACTCCCAAGCAACCACTTTAGCCATTGGTACCACCTGCTAGGCACAGCAAAAAATAGAGCTACATTGAAATTATTACATTGTCATGACTGAGCACTTCAGAACTGCAGCCGTGGATGCACACATGTGTACTAGTACTTACACGTGCAGCATCTGCGCATTGTTGTAAGGCGGCATCACTGGCAGCAATGGTTTCATCCTGCCGAGCAATGGTCTCGGCCAACTGCTTCTGGAGGTTAGCCAGGCTTGATGTTTAGCGTGCAAATGGAGAAACAGGGGTGGAAAAGAAAGGCACGAGTGTTACCGTTTTCATACCGAGAACGATTGACTACATAGCAGCATGTCTGTATAATCCAAGTTTATTTTAGCTTTTGCAAAAGTACACAACGTAAAGACATCCTCCAATGCATCGAGTATGAGTGATAATCGTGGAAAGGCACACGAGAGGAGGGCAAACTTGTACAACTTCAGCAAATTTGGTAGCAGCAGAATTTTTTGAGTTTTGAGCATTTACTAGTCAGACAACCTGCAGCACTTTGGAGGAGCAAGTTTCATATTTTAGACACTTTGGAGGTAGTGTAATAGTCTCCTCAGGCAATTTACCAACACAAATTTTAATGCATAGCACTTTCGAGAGTACTCAACATGTGCTTGCCAGTGTGCAGAGCTCTTGCTCCATAATTATCAGTCTATCTTCTAAAAAATAATGCATTTACTATTGCTTAGCTATCAATCCAGACACAGTTGATAACGTGTGAAACTTTCTCGAAAAAGTTCTAACACTGCCGCAGCATTTAGTTGATATCTCCAACCCTAGTATGTACTCAGCAAGACCGGCATCTGCCTCAGCCAAAAGCACTTGACGCCATTCTATCTCCTTCCTGTCCTCCACGATGCAGCGCTGATGAAACCATGTGAAAATCTGCCGTTTGAAAATCGGCAGTTTTATCGGCCGCTAATTGTGTAGAAAACATTGGTTCAGTTAACAAATGGGGTGCTAGTATGTGCACTAAGCCAAACAAACACTCGATAACCATGAACACTCGCCCATCATAGCACTGGCGTGACGAACAGTGCCAGACAGAGGTGCGAAAAGGCATATCGTTTGATGAACATTTACTGAGACACCAGACAACGACAGGGACATACCGCTTTTCAGACTCCTGAGCGGCCTTGTTTTCTGGATCGGTGGTTAGCTTCTGCCGAAGGTCAGAGCTTGCCTTGCAGATATTGGCATACTCCTTGTCCAGATCATGAGCGTTCTTGCGCGTGTCCTGAAACGAAGCATCAACACATTATTTACTCTCGAAGCCGCAGGTCGAGAACGCTACTAGAATGCGTGACTGTTTCTGGTTTATTTGAAGATGCTTGACGCAGAGACTAGAAAAGAGATGTAACCCCGCTGAAACGCCTATCAGGTGGATGCACAATGCCTGGCAAGAAGACATCTTTTTCACCTGTTGATCACCGAACATGACGTAATATGAAAATGTAGCCTATTAGGTGGTTCCTCAATGCCATTTAGGGTGCTGCTGTTTCAGATAAGAAGCCCGTGTAACTGGCACCACTTTGTGAAGTTTTAGTTTCACAGGGCGGCGTACAACATATGGACAGGTAGACATGAGCAGCAGTGCTACACAGAAAGGCGGCCACGGACACGTATGTGGATGGTACTTTACAAACTCGACGCTTTACCAATAAACCCAACTTTGCCTTTCCGTACAAGCAGGTGGTCTTTGTCAATATTCTGAACCCACCTTATGCATGTGAAAAATACTGGCGGATACCCACAGTATATGGCAAGTACAACCACCAGGACACTACAACCTGTGAAAAGCTCAGCATCTCAATGGTGGAAGGAGAGAGTCTCCAGATAGTGTGAAGGAGTAAAACTATAGCAACTGTTTGGTTTAAAGGTCCAGTACGGTTATGCAAGGCACGACTACGCAAATTACGTGTGACCCAGCATGCGCGCCCCACAATTCCTAGCTTGCCTTAGCACAGTGTGATGGGATACCTCAGATCTATTATCGTAACAGGAGCTTACCTATGTGGCTGCAGGATATGCACTGGCTATGTGCTCTACACTTTACATCACCTGTTCCACTTTCACTTATCTTAACTAGGTGTACCCAGGTTTATTTTCCAGCCCCATTCTTCCATTCTATTGTCTCTCTAATACTGCATAGAAAATTGTCACTGTCGTAATTTGCGTGCAGTGCGATTTAGTATCAGTTGACAGTGATCGTCGCATACCACATGCGATGTAAAGATGCGTGACTGTCGAAGGCTGCGATGAGCCTTCAGTCGAGATTTGCACTTCTCTCAAAAACACTATAGTGTGTTACCAGCGTCAGCATCAGCCACAGGTACACTTGAAAGTTGAAACTGATTACCAGTCTAAATTTCACAAGTGTAGTGATGCTGACGAGGTGGATGCAATAAAGACCGAAAGAGGCACTTACGGCCGTTTGCTCTGCCCAGTACGACTTGTGCTTGGTAATGAGCTCTTGCTTCAGCTGCAGGTCTCGCTCCAGGTCTTCCACTTTGAATATACTGCACAGTGCAAAGGGAAAACATTATTGCACCATATCCAAGCCTCCCTTTACCAACTTGGTATAGTGTTTCGATCCAGTATAGTAACACAGGGTGCGCTTAGTGGTCCTACATGTCCAAGTTTTTCATGGTTCTCGCCAGAAAGGTTGGAAAAGTGGACGATTCACCTTCACAATACATGCAATTTGCGGTGCAGTTGCCAATCTACCATGGCTCTTGCCTAATTTGGTACAGCGGGGAAGGCTGGGTGTTACTTCCCCATTTTTTGTATTAAATGTTGTTCCGGCATACAATTCCTTGTATTTCTGTTGCTGGATAAACCACTAGCTAATAGTCGGCAATGTCTTGCCATTTTTCAGTAGTCCTACAGTCAGTGCTGTTTGTTCAGTATGCCTAATTTAAATAGTGCAGGCTGTTGGGCAGTTTCATACGATGTGCCTCATTAATACTTACGTTCGAACCTTTTCCCTCACATCGCCCTCACTGCCTTTTCACCTATTCCCAATTTTTAGCTCTGTACAACTGCTGATTCTTTGGACATAAGCGGACATCTGCAAATTTAGTTCATCTAGTAGTGATGCATACTATGTTTGATATTGGGTAATCCTATTTTCAATAATAATTTTTCTAGTTGATCCCGGATATATCAAAGCTAGGTATATCGAAATCCTGCACACAGGTATAGCGCTATACTACACATTTTTCTTTAAGTCAAATGCTGCGCCACACTGCGCCCTTCAAATTCTGGCTCTATTAGCATTTCTGGAAATATTGCAAATATTCATGCCGACAAGACAACGCAAATGCTGTCAAATTAATGAGGCAGTCAATGTGAAGGCAGCTTACATGCTACGGAGAAAAAAAGAACAGCAAGTTGCACATCTCAAAAACATGAATGGCTCAAGCAACTAGGGTCTTATTGCACTCCATGGTGGCAAATTTGCTTTAGTAAACTTCAGTGCCCCCTAACATGTAATGTAGTAATGTACAATAAAAAATTTTAAAAAGTGAAATAAAAACCAATTGCTGTGCAGTGGAACATGGTATTCAGGGCCTACATTTCTCATTCCGAACTAGCAATGTGTTGTAAGAAGAATCAATTGAAGGGCCTATTTTTGGTAGAAACAATGATACCAAGCCAACAGGTAATGAGGCCAAGGAAAGCATAGATCTTATTCGTTGTAATAGAAATGTAGTAAATATGAGATAACGGGAAATGAAGCTGGATGAAAGAACAAACTGCCATTGGCGGGGACTGAGTCCACAACCTTTGCATGAAGCATGCAAAGCTCTGCCAGTTGTGCTACTATGGCAGCTGTTCCCCCATCTACTTTCTTGGGTATATATGTTTGTGTAATCCTTGGAGTATGTGTTAGCTAGCACCACTCATGGCCATGGCAGCAAATGTGGCACATTTATCTGCATGCTGAGTGGTTGCAGCAAAAGTTAGACACACAGACGAAGGAAAGAAACATGAAGACACTGCTGACTAACAACTGGCGTTTACTGAAACCCTCTGCAGAATATATAGGTGCGGTTATCTACAGTTAAGAACTGATCGTCAAAGATGAGAAAGGTTAAACGTGTTAGTCAGCAGTGTCTTAGGCACACGGATGAAGGAAAGAAACACTAACTTCTGCTGCAACCACTCAAAATGCAAGATGACCTACTAGCCCAGATGCAAACCATACCTCTGCTTAATGGCTTCACATACCTATGTGAACCCTACGAGTAAGTAGCTGACCGATAAATCCTCGCATGCTGCCTGAATGCAACAAGCCTGTCATACAGTTTTGCAATACCCTTCAGATCCTATCAGTGTTGTAGGCGTTACCGGAAAAAAAGTAATACGTTACTCGTTACGCTAACAAAAAAGGAAGGCGTTGCTGCTCTACGTTACCTCATAAAAAAAAGGTAATGCGTTACTGTTACAGTTACCCTAAAAAAGTAATGGACGTTACTTCTGCCGTTACTCTATGGTCAGAAATTTTATTCACCGCATTTCCACTGTAGGAACCCAAATAACAATTTTATACAAAGCTGATATTTATAATTCACACAAAACTTCTATCACAAACGAGAATTTTATGCGAAGTAGCGATTTAACGAGAATAGATTGCACAAATGTGTCGTACCATGGCAGCAGTTGCGTAGCCAGAAATTTTTTTCGGCATTTAGCCATACTTTATGCATTGTTGTGCATGAGTTTGTGTCCCTGTACATATACACATGGAAAATTGAAAGATTTCAGGGCGGGGGGAGGGGAGAGGAGGGTTAAAAACAGGCTTGATATCCATCGCTAGAATATTGCAAGGAGAATTTTCTAATAACTACAGCTTCTTGTAGAAATAAAGCAACAGCTGCATTTCAAAGCTGTCATCGGACAGATTGCCTCTTTTTAATGAATACATCCGCACCTCCACTAAATCTCGCTAAAAAACGTAGGACGAGACGGAAAAGGCTATGGCACAAGCGCATGTGCTGTAGCCTTATTCTTCCCGTCCTAAGTTTTTTCGCGCTATTTTCATTCATCATGACTTACCAACTCGCCCAACAGTCTATTATTAAAGCCTGTCGGACAGGCATGAGTACGCCGCAGCGACAATAGACCGTCGGGGCGAGCTCTGCAATAGTGGCGCCTATGAGACGAGGGAATTTCGTGTAAAACTTCCGGGATAACTGAAAAAAAAGTAACGAATAACTAGAAGTACGTTACCGATTACAGGTCCTAAATAGTAACGAGTACGTTACTAAGTTATCGAACAAAATAACGCGTTACCGCCAACGCTGGATTCTATACATGTGGGTTTCACAGCAGTACATAAACCTTCATCATCTGAGATGTCAGCTTGACATGTGCAGACTAGTGTCCTGAAGAACTTGTGGAAGAACGATACCTAGAAACATTCAATGAAAAAAAAAATCACAGCATATCCTCGGAGTGAATGATGATGAGTGGGCGAAGCTGCGGAGGGTCATCGGTAAACCGTGAATCTTCCGTGAATTCTGCCCAGTACATCATCACCGACGTGAGATCGGGCGCGTCTATACTAATGGTTTGATGAGTTATGACGACTTGCAGCTCACTTTAATTGTACATGTACGCTGTGAATTTTCATTGTTTAGAAAACCATTGCTTTAGAAAAATCTGGCGTCTTTCGTTAAGCAGCTGGCGTCTCTTCGTTTTGCTTTAGAAACATCTGGCGTTCTTTCGTTCTGCCTTTACAAAACATCTGGCGTCTTTCCTTGGTTTATTTCATCAATCAACGACGTTTTGTACAAAATTTTTATTGTTTAATCACGCAGAGGAGAAATCTCACCAGGCACTACCTTGGAGGTAAACAATGGCTGCTAATGGGAATGAGAGACAGAAGAAGTCGGCTTTTAGCTAACACTTACACTTCTACTTCTACTAACGTTTCCTACTGGAACATGCCAATGGCTGCTAATGGGGAATGAGAGACAGAAGAATTCGGCTTTTAGTTAACACGCACGCTGCGAATTTTTTATTGTTCAACAACGCACAGGAAAAATCTCCCACCGGCACCACCTTGGAGGCCAAAGCGTAAGACTTGTTACGGACTACGACTACTACTACTACTACTACTACTACGACGACGACGACTACGAGGGACGAACGGGTGCCGCCTTAAGGAGCTTCGCCCCTAAAAAAAATACCTGCTCGCACAGATCCTGATCTTGTTGCATGCAGCCTTGCAGTTCCTTCTCCATACGACCGAGCTGGTCGGCCACCTTAGCGGCAGCTGCTGTGTTGGAGGCAATGTGCCTCTGAAGGGATCGGGCATCCTCAACTGGTCGCAGGTCGAAGTCATCGAGAGTGTTTCTTGGAAGCACACGACGCAGGCAGGTAGTAGAGGACTTGAAGCTTGCCTGTAGCTGGGCGTTTTCAGCACGAAGCTGCAACAGAGAGGTTGTTTTCGTGGTTGACGTGCCTGCTTTTGGCATTTTACTAGGCTTGTGCGAAAATTCGAGCACATCGAAACGAATTTAAAGTATTCTAAATTTCTCGAAATGAACGAATAGACATATATAAACAGCATGTAACCCCCTGTAAAGGCGGTTTCACTGCAGTAGATGGTGCTATACCGTGAATACACCTACCCAGGGGCAATTCCGCCCTGCCGCGAAGCACCGCTACAAGGTTAAATGAATATATTACCATCACATCGATTCATTTTTAAGCTTAAAAGCTTGTGATACTGCCTTATATGCTCTAAGTATAGTAAATTTTAAAACATCACGTCTTTTACAGGTTATCACCTGCTTTCTACTGAGGGCGAAATCCTGCTTCGTCTGGTTAACCTCCCTGCCTTTCCTCTTCTCGCTTTCTCTCTCTCTCTATCTGAAATCCTCCTATTATTTTTCTTTATAATATGTGATATATATACAATTCAAAATTATTCGACCAAATCACTATTTGCTTCGAACCTAAAATTTACTATTTGCACAAGCCTAGTAGTGAGGTTTGTATATTCGGATTACATGAGGCAGTCTAGTACTACAGGCTTGCTCGCAAGGGCAAACCTAAAACCCCTTTCGCATCGTAGAATAATCTCAAGACTAAAATTATTTTACCAATTACTATGTCACGGTCATTTCCACACATCGTGATCTCATTACCAGAAAGACCCGCCTAAGCACTCATCGAGACTAAATCATTCTAAAGCAATCCGCCAACCATTAGGTCGTGATAATGCTCACAAACACTCCCTTTTTCTGTCGGCTATCTCCCACTGGAACAATTTATCCAACGATATTGCGTGTTGCAATACGATTGACTCGTTCATGAACCTCATTCAATGTATCAAATTTTCACCATGAATTTTTGACAATGTATGTACTTTCATGTAATCATGTACCCATCCAGCATGGGCCGTGAAGGGCCTGCAGTGTATTCAAATTAAAAGTGCATGCACTGACTGATTAGTACAGTTGCACAGTGCGATCCATTTCGGACATGCTAATAGCTTCCATCTTTCATTAATTCACTGCAGTTACCAACATGACGTGAAGAAAGAGAAATTTTACGTATCTGACTAAACTGTGGACAATGATGAACGAGAAGAAATCCAAGTGCATCTTTTTACTCAGACAGCTTAGGCTGAACTTGTGGTGTCGCGCCTTACCAGTTTCGGTTTCGATTGTGTGACGAAGAGCGACACACAACGGGTATTTCATGTACGAAATCGTATGACCAAATCTCTTTGTTAATAACTTATGGCATCTTCGGCTGGCGGCACTCGTGGCGTATTCTGCGCACTCGTGCGGTGCCGTACGTTCGTCTGGGCACCACGCGTGCGGTGCCGCATGTTCGGCTGGGCCGGCCACGACACGAGTGCACGCCACCGCGCCACCGCGGAGATCGACGGTGGAGCGTGGTGCAATCCCGTCGTTCAGCGCGCGCTGGCAGACGATGCTGCGACGTTCCATCAATGCAGGCGCAATTTACAGCTGGCGCTGCAGCAGAACACGGCCTGACTGGAGGTAAAACACGCGTGCGCTGTAAATCGTCCGGCCGTGCTCACACAAGGCTACTTTTGCTGTCGGGATTTCACCGGAGAGCAAAGACGATGCAGAAACTACCAACCTTCGTGGAATTTGTGCAAAACTGACGCAGCAAAAGCGCGTGTAGAGCAGGCGAGTTCACGCTGGACGCACAGGGTCTCGCAAGCGTCTCTAATCGTCTGGTTTTCCGTCGTTCGCGCTCTCAATTCCAGTGCAAATCCGCCGTTGCAAAATGTCGTCTGCTGAATTTCGACTGCTGTGCGCGTCTCGCAGACGGCGCTGCTGTCGCAGATTCGAGTTCCCTGGCGTTCGTCTGGGCCGTAGCGGGGCCTGAAACTCGGGCGGTGTTTGACGTAACTTCCCTTCCACCGCCACGGTGCCAGTGCGGCTCAGCCGAAGATGCCATTAATAAACGACAGTCCCCTCCCCGTTTCCGGCCTGTGTTGACGCAACTGCGGGCGCTCCGGCACTGAGCCGCCCTTCAGCCCGAGTTGAGCGAGCTGAATTTGCTCTTTCAAAACGCGGTTGAAGCATTCAACTTGAATGCCGCCCACTGAAACAAGCTGTAAAGAAGTACTTAGGCACGTATCGCTTTACGCCTCAAGCTACTACAGGCTTGTCGCCTGCACAACTTCTGCATAACCGCCAACCGCGTTCTGGAATTGACATTGCAGGGTTACACCCAAACTCTTCCGCTCCTTCGCCAAGTTTGGATCCTGTGAGAACACGAGTGTTCCACAAGCAACAGGCAACTAAGCAACGCATTGATTCTAAGCGTGGAGCAAGACCTCCTAAGCTACAGGTGGGCCTCATAGTTACAGTTCGTCTGCCAGGGAAGCAGAATAAATACAGAGGTCAGTATACAATCCTTAGTCAAACTGGATTCAATTCCTTTCGCCTTAGTGATGCCAATGTCTGGAATGCATCAAAGCTGGTAGTTGTTTATGCTGAGCAGAATGCAACTCCACAGCACAATTCATGTCCTTCACCTAACACATCGTCCATACATCAACATAATTCCTCCCCACCTCCATGTTCTTCTGCAGCTCCACAGTTAGTGCGACTTCCACTAACCACCTTGCAGGCACCTTCACAACAATCGGCTGATGTGTCCAGCCCCAATACAACGCTTCTCGAAGGGGGGATAGATATGTCGACTAACATGCCGACTACGGAAAATCTTGAAACTCTGCCGCGTTCGCTCTACGATGAGCATGTAGGTGAGCCCCAAGGCTCAAATTCTTCTACCAACCGTCCTCTTCGTCCCAAACGGCACCGAAGAAAGCCGACACGATACAAGGGCTACGTTCTTTGATATATATTCTTCATAATACTCATGTTTCACATACTACCATACTGCTTATATACTACTTTATATACTACTTTCATATATTACTGCATAATCCTATTTTTGGGGAACATATAATGGTGACTGACACTAAGTTCCTAATTACTACTTATACTAGTTCAGAAATGGGCTCATGCAATAAAAATAAAAATTTATTACATCAAGTTTAGTCAAACTACGTCAACTCTGGTCACATAAATATTGTCCTAATAAAGAATACATTCCTACATGTGATAACTATTGTATCATCATGTTACTTATTTTTGCACATTTTCTTACACGATGTTCAAGGATTGTGTGCCAACGTGTTACTTCATACAAACTTTTCAGTGCCTTACCACTGTATAATGTCATATACAGAGTAAAACTCCTTTGCTTTTTAGGGGGAGATGATGTGGTGTCGCGCCTTCCCAGTTTCGGTTTCGATTGTGTGACGCAGAGCGACACACAACGGGTATTTCATGTACAAAATCGTATGACCAAATATCTTTGTTAATAAACGACAGTCCCCTCCCCGTTTCCGGCCTGTGTTGACGCAACTGCGGGCGCTCCGGTGCTGAGCCGCCCTACTTAGCCCGCCGGACGGTACCTCCGGCGGCGACACTACAGAACTGCTTTCAGCTTGGTTAGACAGTTACTGCAGTATACAGCAAGGGTCACTGACCTATCAGAGCCATCAGTTTTGCGTGGCTTATCACAAAAGCAAAATGACCACCTTCACGCTATCTTACACCCTCCCCACACATGAAAGTTTCTCAACATAAAAACCTTAAGTGGTGCGACCCGGATGTACAAATTTTCTGTGTTGTTCTTTTGCACAGATGCCTGAAGTATTGCAGGCTCGTTGCAGGCAGATGAACTGAAGTTTTTTGGTTTGTTGTGCACAGCTGTAGTTACCAGCTAGAGCTACAAGTGCACGCTCGACAAAAGTAACTGGTGCTCTATTTTTTTCGCTGAAGCAACTCAAGTTGCTCTACAAATTTAGTCAAGATCAGTTGGCAAGTAAACTGTGCTGATAAAGGACAAAACAGCAGCCACACAATATTCATACTCATACGTGGGAAATATACTACCTATCTATCTAGACTGATTGGCTGTTTCAGATAAGAATATTTGGAACATATCCTCACTATATAAAATGGCTGGTGACGATAGAATATATTGTAACACCATGGAAGCAATGAGACAAAGATAAGGCTGTTGTGTAGCCAAACTGCATGGTTGGGCACCCCGCATTTCTACTAAGAAATTCACTGATGACAGAATTTTTTTACAGATGGTCTAATTTAAGTAACCATCCAGAAAAACAGTCATTGCATTCTGCACTAGCACCAAAATTTTATCATGTTCCTTCTCTTTATCTTGCTGTAATCATACTTTGTATACAGTAAAATCCCCTTTTATTCAGGATGAAATTTATGCATATTCTATGGCTTTTGTGTAGAGGTACTAAAATACTAACTGCTTCTTGGAGCAGAAGCATTTTTTATATTATTCTAGTAAATTAATGTAACTTTATTTTGTATGGCAGCAACCCCTGCAAAAGTACATCTTCACTATTGAATAGAAGACTGAGGTAAGCTCTTTCATATATATAATTTACATATGCATGTTGCTAGCTCCCCATATAGATTACACTTCAGTGAATTATCATGGGGTACTCAGCATTACGGTTGGCCTTTATTAATTCGATATTTTAAGTTCTGTGACAGCGGCTTGAATTACCCAATTTATGAATTAAACAAGGATTGCAACTGAACGGGTGAGATCATGACCCACATAACATGGCTAAGTTGAGTAAACCACAAATAGGGCAGAAGATTCACGGGCGTCTTTTTGATCCATGAAACATGATCAGTATACCACAGTTTGCTAATAGGCACTGTATAATAACAATATCGTTAACAGCCGGCCATGCTTCCATTTTGAATTGCTATGTGACCAGCAACTGCATCGCTAATCTTGCACTCTGCTTCTGCTACCTCTTTAAGCGGAACTTACATCCTGTTCTTAATAAATAATCTCTTCGGTTACATGCGTAAAGAACTATCAGTGTTAGCTATCACTGCCTTAGCTACATACCACAAGGCACAAATGTACAATCAAAGTCTAGCTCAGAGCACAGAGGTACTTACGTCTTACTATTCACTGGACCAATGAAGCCCTGGCGCCGTCAGCATATCCTGTAGCAGATCACAATCAGGATAAGCAAGATGACTGTGAAGCCTGATACTATCGCAATGTACAGAACGTTGCTCGAGATCCCACCTACACGGAGACAGAAGGCCAACATTAAAGTTATCCGCACTATTTAGAACACATCAACGATGCACCAAACCAAGTAGCTTATCTATAACACGTGTATTGTTAAAATAACTACAAGCAACGCTTGTAAAGCTTTGCTGCTAATAAACTACTATATGAACACACATGGCCTCCTCCGAGCGACAAGCCTCTGCAAACTAAGAAGGCTTTTTGTAACTGAGAATCTACTAACAGTAGTTGCAGACACTAACACTACATTAGAGCCATTTCCAGCATTCAATAATTAGTAATATAGACAGCATGCAAACTATATTTGTTCAACGATATTGTTACAGCTATGGTGTGTAGCTCTGTCAAGCTTTCTGTGACTTGCGCTCATTCTCTTCAGCATTGGATTGCTTGATAATGGAATTAGTTACTTTGACTCTGCAACTGCTTCAAACAAAGAGGCTTTTGTTCCTGCTGTCGATTGACTGTACGACTCGTCTTTGAAAGAATGTGCGATAAATACATTGCGTTGATCGAAAAATATCCAATACTGCTGCACCTGTGACAGTGATCTGCCAGGTGTTTTCTTCACCTTCTCTACTTCACCAATACTGGACGACTTTTACTTTAGATTCCTAGCTCTCAATTCTAACTTTAGGTGTTACTAGTATAAGTTTGTCAGCCGCGCACTAGGAAATTTGTCAGCCGCGCACTAGGAAGCGAGTCTTTTTTACAGCTCTCATGATACATTTAGAAGAGTGGTGAATTGCTTAGGTTTTCCATCCTTTGTTAAGGTGGTATAGTGCGCTACACCACCTTAACGATTCATGGTACGCATTTTCCCTGTGTAATTTCATGTTTTTCCTTAGCTATATATATATATAATGGTGTATGTGCGTGTGTGAGAGCATAGCGTGCGCACAGGGGGGGGCAGGGGGGGTGGCCGCCCCCCCTAAGCACCTGAGAGGGGGGCGCAAAATCTGCCCCGTACATTGCCTTTTCTAGTTACCTAAGAAAGGGGGGGGCGCAAAATCTGCCCCATGCATTGACTTAGCAGGGTGGGGGGGGCGCTGCGATGACCCTTTGCCTCCCCTAATGGGGAACCCTGAGCACGCCTGTGTGTGAGAGAGATTGTATGCAACAGCCTGTCAACAAGCTTATACGAATGGAAATTAATAGCACTTTCTGTGAGATAACTTTTAGTGGTCTTATGTTTGTGTGAAAAGATGTGAAAACTGATTCTGCCAGCTATAGCGACATCCATTTGTAGATGTCTTGCAGCAGAAATGATGTGATTACAGTCTGTAGTCGGATACAACTTTAGAAGTCCGCAGCATTTACTCCTCAAAGGCGGATGCTTACAAACCTGAACCAATGGGCGCACACTCCAAATTGACGTCATGAGCCGGACGGTCAGTGACCCGGCCTTCAGTATACATTGCGGAGTGGATGAGCGGGACTACTTGTTTGTCGCAGAGGCGATCGGCTGTCGTGCTTTGGTTGTCTGGGCATGGCCTCTTCGGACTTCTGAAGTTGTATCCAACTATAGTCTTAGTTATTTAAATTAACAGAAAGAAAAGTGCCGTGAAGTCATCATAAAACCACTTACGCATTGCTTTATTCCTGGAGGATAAGCTTCACATGGTGTTAAGGTTGATCAGATTTGTGGGCATGAAGCTTACCATAATGCTGCTGAATATGAGGTCTAGTGTTCTCGTAAGGCAAAAACAAAAGTGTCTACGATTGTAAATTAGGCTTGCAGGATAACAAGCTGATTGAAATCACTCGACCCGTAAGTATATAATGCGCATGCGTATATATGTATGTAGGCAAAGGACGAACTCAAGCCATCGTCATCGACCATCTACTCGATGCATGTCGATGACATACAAATAGCTTCATGCTTCAAATAAGCTGTTTGCTACAAATGAGCGGTGCGCGTGACAGTGTATATTTATTGCATTGAGGGTACTTAGGTGTAGCACCTTGTTTTATTGTGTAATTTTGTTGAAAACAGACGTGCTAACTAATACGTCTGCAGCAGTAGCATAGGCCTCTGCGGTTACAGGCAGACAGCAAATGCGTCTTGAATATTAGTACAGGTTGTGTTTGGTGAAGGGTGCGCTCCAAAAGATACATCACCTTGTGCAACCAAATAAATAAATACAGTGTACTGTCTCTGATATCGGCTCTATTTGCTGTGGCACTGGCTGCAGGATTGGCACACTGACTCCTAGAGGGCCAACACAGAGAAATACTAAACTTGCATTTCATTATAAAAAATAATAGATACTGGCCAATTAAGCAGACAGCAAATCAGAAAGAGTTGGAAAGAACGCACAGAAAGCTTTGCTGTATTAAAGGAACCGTGCTCTTCATGTATATTTCATGCACTCAGTTTAATTAGGTATCGTTTCTTGTTTACTGTGCAGGGAATTGAATCTGCAACCAGTGCATCAATGGGTTAATTAAAATGAAGACACATATCAACCATGTGCATATGCTTTTCCGTGAATATGGCTCCTATGTTTCCAACATTTCTACTGCAGCGTGCATGCAGAGGACAGTGCCATCTTGTGGTGCCAAAAGAAATGAAGCACCTGATGTGATGACAGCGTCTAATGAGAAGCTGCGAAACCAGGCAAGCGAGTCTAATTGCAAGCGCTTCTTGATAAGAAACAAAAACTTGGTTTGCTAGTCACATGTCATTCGATCTACCAGGGATCTAAAATTTGCAGCACCTCTGCCCACCATGTTCTTTCTAAAGCAGTCTTGATATAGAAAAACTAACAAAATGTTGGTGCCATTGCCAGCATTCTTCCATAATGTCTTTTACTGTTAAGTTTCTGATTATTGTCTGGGATTACATTTCATCATCATCAAGTTGAAAAGGTGTATTACTCAGCGCATCTTAAAAGGTGTGTATAAACATTGCTTAGTGACGGTCGTGTTAGCATTCACGAAAGCTGTTAGTGAGCCCTTATGCGATGTCTTTTTATTCGTCGCTATGATCTTTTGCCATTTTCTGCAACATTAGTTGCAGAGACTCAACAAGCAGCGACCCAGACTGTAGTAGTGGTAATATCATCATTGGATTATTTGCGCTATTTGTTTGGTTGAAATAATGGCTTACTATTGTTCAAGTCAACATTTTATTGTGAGCATATTCCTTATATGTTTTCAATTATTACTGATGCACTGGATATACAAATACTCTCAGGAATCAAAAGGTTTGTTTTCTTCACAGTGACTTTCTATCTGATTGATGCATGCTACGAATTCATATTCCATAAGTGAATTTTATGTAAAAGCTGTAAAAGTTGCCACGCTGAACACTGAATGTTCATTTGTTTTTACTGCTAATTTCTTTTTTAAAAGACAATGAATCAAGATTAGTAAGTGCCACGTCACCAGACTTTTGAAATGCAGAAGTCAAGCTAGACACTTTTGTGGCCTAGCTTGACTACTCTTTTTCTTTAAAGGTTTTTTCTAAATGGTACCACCAGTAATCTTGCATGACGATGTAGGTGAGTCGCAGGACCGTTGTGGATATATTTCATATATCTCGAAAACTTGTACATAAAGAAATATTCGTTTACACAAATCCACAAATATTGTAAGTGTAAAAAAATGTAAGCACCTCATTGCATTCACTACCTATAAATGGCACAGGCAAAAGAGACTACAGCAGATCTATT